>NC_081350.1:65703068-65742174 GCF_029784015.1 Lycium ferocissimum | reverse complement strand
CTTGGTAGGGCAAGGTATGTATAATCATTGAGCCTTGTCATGGCCGAGCATGTGAAACCGCCGAACCATTATGGTCGGGTATGCTATGGGTATTAATATGAACATGAATATGGATATGAGTATGGATATAGATATATGTATATTAGAAAGGGAAGGTCCCTATGAAAGGCAAGTAAGTAAATATGATGATGGCTTGCTACCTCCCGATCCTTCCATCTTATGCTATTTCTTATGCTACTTCTTATGCTGTCTCTTATGCTCCTATTATGATGTTGACTGTGCTTTACATACTCAATACATTATTCGTACGGATGTCCTTTTGTTTTTGGACGCTGCGTCATGCCCGTAGGTGGACAGGAAGACAGGCTTGATCCATAGATTTCTTATTCAGTGGCTGCATAGAGGAGCTCCATTTCATCCGGAGCTACAACTTTAGGGTATTATTATTTTGTGTACATACATATGGGCATGGTGGGGTCCTGTCCAGACTCGAATCAGCAAATCCTCGAACAGCTTTCAGCCACGAGGTGTAGAGGTCGAACCCACCTGGAGCTCTGCATTCATAAAAGAATGCGATGAAGTGCGAGTCGAAGACAAACAACAAGTCTTGGTAGGTATCATAGGCCGACTAAGATTAGTTAACATATATCAAGGCAATAAAGTAAGATAAACAGGTAAATCAACAAGGTATAGGTCAAACACGGGTCAGTAACCAAGTACACATCATCACCTATGTTATAGCATCTAAGCCCAAATGTGTCAAGTCTCAATATATTCAATCAGAATCCGTATATCACAAATACATCACAAGAATATCACAATAGAAGCCATAGTACAATGCAATGCAGTAATGTATGGAATGTGAATGCAATGCATATGCACCGTACACAGGCACTCCGATGATGGAACATGACATCTCGGCACAACCCATGGGGGACTCACGAATTTCATGCACCTCACGATTCAAGCAACAACCTCGGTAATCGCTACCTTATAATGCCAACAACAACCTCGGAAATCGCTACCACTCATCCTAGATTCCGTGATAAACATCGAACATCGGTCCTCACGTCACTCTCATCCAACTGAGCCCAGCTCGTAATAGTATTTTCTCAAATATCATCAATGTATCAACAGTATATCATGAAGGATGAGAATGCGTGCAATGTATGAGTTCAATGTCAATAATCAAATCAATATCAAAGTACCACGCATAGGCACACCAACAATATCATGAAAAGGCTACACAAGAAGCCATAATAGAATCACTATCCTCGTCTCAAACGTCAACAAGTAAGATATTACAATATCATAATCAAGATATATCAATAGTCTCCAATATCTACTATCTCCATATGGCATCAAGCCAGCAACAATAGAATAAGATAAGTCACAACACAATAGGGTGGCTAGCCCCCAATCACATAACAGGGCCCAACCTAAGACAATATCCAACCCCACTTCATACTCGAAGGTTTACATGAATTCTCCGACAATATCGTCTAAATATGTGCTTTGCTAAATGAAGTCACACTATAGGGTAAACCGTAACCTAACTGGAAGGTGAACAACAAGGTCTCCAACAATTACTCCTTAGTCTTCCCTTTCCTTAGAGCCTCGTGATAAAGAAAGTCTAAGCATATTCGAATCAAGAAATTAGAATCAAGAAGAACATCAATCAAACCTTACTTCTATTCAAGACCCAAATCCCCAACCTATGGAATAGGGTTTATGAGCTAAAAGGGTGAAATTAGGAATCTAAAGGTCTCAACATGAAATTAAAGCTCTAAGTGATCAATTCCCATCAAAATAAAGCTAGAAGAATCAACATTTTACTCAAATTTAGATTCTAGCAAAACCCCCAAATTTGGGTATAAACCCTAACCTCCAATCCCATAATTTAGCCACTAATTAGGAAGAAATCATGCAGTTACAGGTTCTAGTCGTCAATTCCATGCTTAATAGAGCTAACCCAACCAATAAATCATGATTTAGAAGCCTAGAAAGAAAAACTCATGGAACCCTCTTCTAATCTTCAAACACTTAATGAACTATTAAGATAAAGGGATTCTAATGTGATTAAGGACAACAGAATAGTAAAGGAATTAGAAGAACCTACCACCAAGAATTTCCTCCAAGAATATCCTTGAAAAACTCCCAAGAACTCTAAAGTCGAACTAATAAGGAATGGGGGACTTAGGGCTTTTAATGCTCAGTTAATGAATTAATTAGCCCAATACCGCTTCTGCGGCAGCGGTCCCGCCTCGACGGTTACGCAAACAACCATGACGGTCAATCCACAATATCACTTGGCCGCTGTGGCAGCCCATCCCACCGCTATAGCGGTGCCGCTGCGGCGGTACTGGTGCCGCTATAGCGGGCACCAGAACCAGATTTCCCCCAAAATAATCACAATCCCAATCCGAAATTCGGACTATCACCCGAGGCCATCTACTCACATACCACATACAAAGACACGCATAAAAATAAGCTACGAACGCACTCGTGGCCTCGAAATTCCCAATGAAGGTCTCGTTGACCGAGCCAAACCCCGATACCTCAATTCCAACTTCCCAACCCAAGTCTCAAAATGCTCGCGAGTGTATCGGGAACCTAACCAGATATGCACACAAGTTCTAAACGACCATCCAGACCTCTAAGAATCGGTGGATTATCGAAAAAGGTCCGTTTACCCAAAAGTCAACTTTGAGTCAATTCTTTTTTGCTTAAAGCCCAATTTTCCCAAAAAGACACCCAAATCAAATCCAAACACCTCGGGAAGCATGTTAATGGTCCCCTCGGGTCACAAGTGAGCTAACAAGCGTAGGAAAAGGTCAAAAAGTGCCGGAAAGACTATAACGACTAAGCGGGTCGTAACAACCAACATCAATTTCATGCTCAATTGAAAAAATTCATATTTCAAGCCTGGGTTAATAAATCCCTAGTTCTCCAATCCCAAACATGATCCCTAGCATGAAAAACCTTAATAATCCATGAGGTAATCGAAATACGAATGGTAGGAACTTACCAATAGATAAATCTTGCAGATCCCCCAAAAATCTCCTTAAAGGCGAGCTCCTAAATGCCAAATATGTGAATGGAAGGTCTAATCTCTAAATGGGAAATTAAATATTCCGCCTCCCCAGTGATCCTCACATAAGCGGCCAAAATTCCGCAGAAACAAGCCCGCTTCTGTGCTCCTCTAATCGCACCAGTAAGGTTCACTTAAGTGAACCAAGTCTGCAATGCGGATCCAAACACGCAAGATCGGTCACGCATCTGCGAGGCAAGCCACGCAAGTCTGGACCCCTGTCCCTTTCCCCCAACTCCGCCAATATGGACTCTAAGCCGTTGAAGTGGCTCCGCTGGTGCGAACCTATATCCGCAAGTGCAGCGCACCATAAAACCGTAAAAAATCTGCCAAGTCTCAAACTTTAACCCAACACCCGAAACTCATCCGGAACCTCCTAGACATGAACCAAATATGCATATCACTCCTAAAACATGCTACAAAGTCACTCGCATCCTCAGAATTACCAAAAGGGGTCATCTTAACCCCTTGTTGACCGAGGTCAACTCCAAATCCCTTAAAACTAGATTTCCAACCAAATGACCAAAACACCCCTGAATCCCTCGGGAACAAAACCAACTACTCAACCAAGTCATAATCAACCTTCTGAACTAATAGAATTGACAAAATTTCAAACATTTACTGTTGATGTCAACTTTGGTCAACCAAACACTTATAAATTTTCAAAATTTCCATTTCCTCACCCAATACTCAACCGAATGCCTCGAAAATTGCGCCACCCATCCCCATAATTCAAATATACTCTGATGAATCTAGGAGAAGGGTCAATAGGGGTAAAATAGTACAACTAGCTAAAATAGCCAAAATAACCTAACAAGTCGTTACATCAGTCTTTCACCACAACACTCATATCTGAAACTCCAAATACTTGGGACTGAAACCAAATATATCATCTAAAAATTTCATCCATTCAAATAGTGCTTCTTGGGGTTTATCAGAATGTCAATAAATTGGGTAAACTATGTTGGCTTTATGTAAAACTAACTCCTCAAATCATATATAATGATCCCCACAATAATAAAGATATTAATAATTGATTACCTTGAATTTCTTCTTTTGCGTAAAGTTATAGTATAATGAAGAAGTGGCGGAACAACACTTGGAAATCTTTGATTTTCCTTTTCGGCGTTGTTGGTACGGTTTGTACCAAAGGAGCCCCTGACAATATCAACTTTTATTCTTTAACAATTTACAATCTCCTCATCAATATCACGTGGGCTTGGCCCATTATTTGCTATTCTCTTTTCTTTTTTTATTTGTTCGCTCTTTATTCTCTTTCTTTTAAATCCTTACTCATTTAATTTTTTTCACCACTTCTAGTTCAGATCATATACTTGTTGACATAATCCCATATCTTCATTTAGATTGTGTGGATCTGTATACTCTTTGGGCACCTTAATTACATCGTTAAGCCTGTAGTTATTGAAACTTTAAGACTAGAAACTTACGAGACTTTACAGTAATAAATTAATAAATGTTACAAGAGTAATTACATGAATAGAAAGGAGATTACGATTATCCAATAATATATATAGTTACGTTATTTGGTATATTTACACTTCAATTTATTCATACTCTTCTCCAACGTTAGAGAGAGAGAGAGTAGAAGGGAAAAGAAAAGGTATGAATAGAGATTTGATTCAAATATTGATTAACTCCTCTTCTTATTTATTAATAAAAAACTTGTCTTGCTATAATATTTTTTGCAGCATGGGGTCATTGAGAATTAGTTCTTCTCGTAGAGAATCAAAAGTTCTTTTTCTGGTGATTTTTTTGTAGATGAGTTATTTTGATTTGTTGAATTCTTAGTTACTCTAAGTGATAAATTAGTGAATTTTATGTCCATGAGTTTTGATTTGTTCAATTCTTAGTAATTCTAAGTATTCAAGCAGTGATGTCTATGTACAAGAGCTGTTTAGATTTGTTGAATTCTTGGTAATTTAATAAGTAATAAATAAGTGATATTTATATACATGAGTTGTTTAGATTTTTAAAATTCTTTGTGTTGGTGAAAATACAATTACAATTGAAAAATAATATGAAGAAAATAAAGTATCTTCAGGCTGAGGGGCGGAAATCTCGCTCTTTTTAAGGAGATTCAAGCCCACTGCAGCAAATCTTTATTGGTCCAGTAGTAATCTTCCTAACTTATCCTCTTCACGATACAACAGCCTAACCACTTCGTACAATCCAACAAACTCTGGACAAGATGTTGAGTCCAAAGCTCCACCAAAAACAACACCTTCCTTCAACTAATAAACACTCTTTTATTTTCCTCACTTTTTCAAGAACTCTTCAATGTATATTTTCTACACACATAAATTAAGGATGACAAACTATTTATAGTTGAAAAATTTGTCCTTGAATTGAATTGAATGAAAGAGTGGGTTAATGGGGGTATTAAAGTGGTGTAGATATGGAGAATATGGGTGAATTATGAGTAAAAGGTTACAAAAGAAAATGAGACCACATTCATCCATAACTCATATGAATAATTAGATAATGGAAGAACAAATTAATGGCCAATTATGGCATAAAACCGTGAGAAGGAGAAGGACAACTTCTACCAACTTTATGGCCACAACATACAGAAGCAATTAGGACATAAAAAGGCACTTTAATATGACATATTTTTAATATTAAAATGCTAATAACAACCATAAATCCCCCCACTCATTTTAATATTAATATTAATATAAGACGTTTACCCGTTAAAGGTAGACTATTAAGCATAATGAAGGTATGCTCTACATTGAACCTTCACTTAGTAAACTCATAATCTTTACTCCAGAGCCATGGTGGTCTCAGACTTGAACTATGACTGCTTAAGGAAATAAATAATTACTGCTTACACATAATAATCAAAGTGTTGAGATGAGCTTTCACAACCAGCACATTATGTCCTTTTGCTATCTCGGTTTCATGAATGCTTTTGAGAACGAGCCCAATTCTCATAGGAAGCGGCTTACTTCCACACTCACATAGGTGAAATTTGTCAAGGGTGCTTCTGGAACTTGATGTAACGACTCGTTTGGACATCATAGCCTTTCCGACACTTTTGCCCCTTTTCGAGTTTGGTTAGCTCGCTTTTGACCTGAAGGGCCCGTTGACACGCTTCCCGAGGTGTCTAGATTTGATTCGGGTGACTTTTTGTGAAATTTGGGCCTAAAGCAAAAATGAGTTGACTCAAAGTTGACTTTTGGGTAAACGGACATTTTTCAAAAATTCATCGATTTCGAGAGGCCCGGATGGTCGTTTATAACTTGTGTGTATATCTAGTTCGGTTCCCAATGCACTCAGATGCATTTTTAAACTTGGGTTGGGAAGTTGGATTTAAGGTATTAGGGGTTGACTCGGTCAACTAGACCTCCGTTGGGAATTTTGAGGCCACGGGTGCATTTGTAGCGTGTTTTTGTGTATGTCTGTGTATGTGATTTGTGAGCAGATGGCTTCGGGTATTAGTAGGGATTTCAGGATTGAGTTGGATTATTTTGGGAAAATCTGGTACTGTTGCCCGCCATGGCGGCACCAGGGCCGCACCAGCGGCACCGTTATAGCGGTTGCCACGCCACTGGGGCGGCCATGTATTTTTGTGATTACCGTAGTGGTGGTCTGATTGGCTGCCAAGGAAGAACCTTCGCAGCGGTCCCATAGCCGCTGTAACGATATCGTGCCTGATTATTTCATTAACTGTGTATTAAAAGCCTTAGTCTATCATTTATTACCATTTCGAAATTTGAGCTCTTTGGAACTATTCAAGAGGATTCTTGGTGGTAAGTTCTTCTAAACCCCTTGCCAATTCATTATTCCTAATCATCTTAAAATTCCTCTTCCCTTGTTAGTTCCATAGAAATGGAAGATAAAAAGTGGATTTAATGGATATTATCTAGGATTTTTAATGATAAAATTGATTGGGTTTATGCTAGGTTATGATGTATCTAAGGTTGTTAATCATATAACTTCCATTATTAGAGTTGGATTCTTGAATCTAAGAGTTAGGATTTATACCCAAAATTGGGGGTTTTGCTTGAATTTCGAAATTGGATGAATCCTTGAGTTAATTTAGCAATTAGTTGATGGGTTTTGATCACCTAGTGTTTAATTGGATATTTTACCCCCGAATTTTCCGTTTTGACCTTGTGGGTCCCGTTTTTCCAAATTCTAGGGTTGGTTTTTGACCTAATTTGAATGATATCAATATAGGTATCGATCTTCATGACTTCTAATCTAGATTTCATATATGCCTAGACTTCCTTGATCTTGAGGCTTAGTAGAAGGGCAAGGCTAAGGAGTGATTGTTGGTATATTGTTGTTCGGCCATCCAGGTAGGTTATGGCTTACCCTTGGTGAGACTTCGTGTAGTGAAGTATATATTTCGATGATATTGTCAGAGAAAGCATGTAAACCTTCGGGTATGAAGTTGAGTTGGATATTGTCTTAGGTTGGGCCCTTGCGTGATTGGGGCTAGCCACCCCGTTGTGTTGTGACTTGATTACTCTATTATTATTGGCTTGATGCCGCGTGGTAATAGTAGATATTGGAGACTATTGATATATCTTGTTCATGATATTGTGGTACCTCAATTGTTGATGTTGATACGAGGATAGTATTCCACATGACTTGTGTAGTCTTTCATGATATAGTTGGCGTACCCATGCTTGGTACTTGTGATATTGACCTGATTATTGATATTGAGTCATACATTGAACGCATTCACATCTCTCATGATATACTGTTAATACATTATTGATACTTGATGAAATACTGTGATGAGTTGGGCTCAGTTTGCATGAGAGTGATGTGAGAAGTCCGATATCCAATGGTTATCTCGAAATCATGGATTGTGTGGAGTGATGTGAGAAGTCTGATATCCGATAGTTATCCCAAAATCGTGGATTGTGTGGAGTGACGTGAGAGTCCGATGTCTGATGGTTGTCCCGGAATAGTGGATTGAGTATGTATACGAACTTTGAGGGTCCCCCATGGGTTGTGCTACCGGGACGTCGATACTTTCGTCCGGAGTACATATGTACACAACATTGCATTGCATTTGCATTCTTACATCATTGCATTGCATTGCATTGCATTATGGCTTATATTGTGATGCTCCGGTTATTTACTTGTGATGTTGGTTTCGGATTTAAAATATTGAGACTTGGCACACTCGGGTTTTGATGCTTCCACCTAAGTGATGACGTACACTTGGTTCTGATTATGTGTGACTTATATTTGTTGATTTATCTGCCTATCTTGCTTTATTGTATGAATTATGTTAGCTATACTTAGTCGGCATATGATACCTATCAGTACTGTGGTTTTGTACTGATCTGCACTTGCTGCATTCTTTTATTAATGCAGAGTTCCAGGTTGGATCTATTTTCATCTCTCGTGGCTGATAGGCGCTATCAGTACAGCTTAAAGTTTACAGGGTGAGCACGAGACGTTCGATGCCTTGAAGACTCCTCTTATTTATGTCTTACTTCCCATTCCGAGACATATACAGATATTGAGTATTATAGTATTTCTAGATTTGCATATTTCTAGCTAGATGCTCTTGTATGGCTTAGACCAGATCTTGGGTGTATTTTCTTATTTTCGTATTTTTTTCTATATTATTATCGTAAGACTTGCGTGATTTATTCTCTTCCGCTTAATTGATTTATTTATTTATGCTTTTATTATTATTGGGTTGAGGGTTCGCTTACCGAGGTAGGAAAGGTAAGTGCCTGCACGGCTTAGACAAATTGGATCGTGACAAGTTGGTATCAGTGCCCTAGGTTACCCAGTCTATAATACAAGAGCGTGTCTAGTAGAGTCTCGTGGATCGGTACGAAGAGCGCTGTATTTATCTGCGAGAGGCTATAGGACATTTAGGAACTCTCACTTTCTTTCATTCTTTCAAGCTAGTTTATTCTAATTAGTATCTGGAAAAATTAAATTGGTATCTGACTCTTATATCTTCTCTCACAGATGGTGAGGACTCGAGCTACTATGGCAGGGTCGGGTGCCCGAGCTTGCGGGCGGCACCCGAGAGAGCGACGACGACCGAGGATGCGGCGAGCTAAGAGCCGCGGGGCTACCCGGAGGCGGGGGCTCCTGCGGTAGGACAACGGCGTGAGAGGTCTCCGTCTCCAGAGCCTGAGGACTACCAAGATCGAGAACAGGCCGCCGAGGAGGATGTGGCCTGGGCACTGACACAACTTGAGATTACTTCTGATCAGACTATGCAGGATACTATGGCCAGGGTCTTGCTCCATCTAGATGCCCAACAGGATGCTGCTGGTTTTACTACTCTTGGCAGAGGTTCACAGACTAGAGTTAGGGCCCAAACCCTTGAGCAGAGACCTACTCGGGTAGCATACCCCGTTGCAGCTATGGCTCCCCGTATTGATACGGTACCAGCCCTAGGTGATGATCTTAGGCCTATGGAGGGCGTTGTTATGACCGTGTCGGGTCAAGATCTTGTTGGGAGGTTTAGGAAATTAGAGCCATCGAGGTTCTCGGGTACTTCTGCAGAGGACATTTATAAGTTCATCCTAGATATGCATGAGTTGCTGTATAGGATGGGGATTATGGAGACCTATGGGGTTGACTATGTGACCTACCAATTTCACAGCGACGCGAAGACTTGGTGGAGGTAATTTGTTGCTTGCAGACCTGAGGGTTCCCCTCCCCTGACTTAGACTCAGCTCTACCGAGCCTTCCTTGAGAAGTATGTGCCCCTATCTTTGAGAGAGGCGCATAGGGAGGAGTTTCTATATCTACAAAGAAAGGGGTTTATCGGTGGAGGCCTATGTGACTCGCTATCTGTATCTGGTCCGCTATTGCACTCCCTTGATCCCTACTGTGGCTGACAGAATTAGGCTTTTTATTGGTGGGCTAGTCGACTCACTTTAGATTCTTTGCCTTCAGTGGAGGCTATGAGGGCTTCCTTTCAGTCCATCATCGAGTATGCTTCTTTGGTTGAGGCCGCTAAGGCCCGTGCATTTGGAGGTGGTGGTGACAAGAGATCGCGTGAGAGTGGGAGTTATAGTGGTTCTAGTTCTAAGGGTTCCGATCAGTCTTCTAGGTCGTATCAGCCATATTCTGGCCGCCCTGTGCACTCAGCTTTGCAGGTTTCCTCTAGTGAGCCACCCAGACAGAGAGCTCCTGAGAGTTTATTTTCTCAATCGATAGACAGGGTTGTTTCATCTGGGTCATCAGCTTCAGTTTATCAGCTTCAGTGGAGAGATGGGGCATGTTCCTAGGAGATGTCCCCGACCCAGGCGGGATTATCAGCCACCGAGGACTCCAACATCATCTGGTGGTCGAGGTGGTGCTTCTCAGAGGGGCGGTGCTTAGTCAGGCCGCCGTGGTTCTCAAGGTTCTAGAGTTTGGTCCCAAAGTGTGAGAGGGGGGTCTCAGACTGGACATGGTAGGGCCTATTGTTACTCGTTTTTGGGTAGGCCCGAGGCAGAGGCCTCAGATGTTGTTATTTCAGGTACCATTTCTGTCCGTCTTAGAGCAGCATCTGTGTTATTTGATCCTGGATCCATTTATTTGTATGTGTCTGCATATCATGCCGTTGGTTGGGATTTACCTTGTGATAGCATAGATATACCTGTTCATGTGTCTACTCTGGTTGAAGATTCTGTTATCGTGGATCAAGTTTATCGGTCATGTTTGGTTACTTTTATGGGGTATGACACAGGGGTAGATTTGATGATTCTCGATATGGTGGACTTTGATATTATCTTGGGGATGTACTGGCTTTCTCCCTATCACGCGATCTTGGACTGTCACGCCAAGACAGTCACTTTAGCCATGCCGGGCATTCCTAGGCTTGAGTGGAGCGGTACTCCTAGTCCCGCTCCGAAGAAGATCATTTCCTTCCTTCAGGCGAAGAAGTTAGTCAATAAAGGGTGTTTATCTTATCTGGCTCATATGCGAGACACGACTGTTGTATCTCTCCCCTTGAGTCCATTCCTATTGTAAGCGAGTTCGCAGAGGTATTCATGTTTGACCTGCCAGGTATGCCACCTGATCGCGATATTGATTTCTGCATTGACTTGGAGTTGGCACTCGTCCTATTTCTATTCTGCCATATCGGATGGCACCTACCGAGTTGAGAGAGCTTAAGGAGCAGTTACAGAATTTATTGAGTAAGGGGTTGATTAGACCGATTGTCTCCCCTTGGGGTGCTCCTGTGTTATTTGTGAAGAAGAAAGATGGAATGATGAGGATGTGCATTGATTATCGCCAGCTGAACAAGGTTACTATTCAAAACAAGTGTCCTATGCCTCGTATTGATGACTTATTTAACCAGCTTCAGGGTGCTTCAGTGTTTTCGAAGATTGACTTGCGTTCAGGATGCTACTAGTTGAGAATCAGGGCTGAGGATATTCCGAAGATAGCCTTTCAGACGAGATATGGACACTATGCGTTCTGGTGATGTCTTTTGGGCTTACAAATGCCTGGCTGCATTTATGACTTTGATGAATTGCATCTTTAGGCCATTATTTGACTCCTTCGTGATTGTGTTTATTGATGATATCTTAGTGTATTCCAAGAGTAGAGAGGAGCCTGAGAGCCATCTTCGTACTGTTCTTGGGTTATTGAAGAAGCATAGCTTGTTTGCTAAGTTTTTGAAGTGTAAGTTTTGGCTAGAGTATGTGGCATTCTTGGGCCATGTTATGTCTAAGGATGAGATTATGGTTAACCTACAGAAGATTGAAGCTGTGAGGGGTTGGGCGAGGCCCACTACTGTTATCGAGGTTCGTAGTTTTGTGGGTTTAGCCAGCTTCTACCGTCGCTTTGTGAAGGATTTTGCTGCTATTGCTTCGTATTTGACTAGATTGACTCAGAAAGATGTCCCCTTCCAGTGGTCCGATGGTTTTGAGGAGATCTTTCAAAAGCTCAAGCTTCTTTTGACTTCAGCCCCAATCTTAGCATTACCCGTGGAGGGTAAGGATTTAGCGGTCTATTAATATAGGATGGTAGATTAATAGCTTATACTTCCCGTCAGTTGAAGATCTATGAGAAGAATTACCCTACCCATGATTTAGAGTTGTTGGTCGTGGTCTTTGCTTTGAAGATTTGGAGGCATTATTTGTACGGTGTCCATTTTGAGATTTTCACCGATCACCATAGTCTTCAGCATATGTTTACCTAGAGAGATCTTAATTCCAGGCAGCGACGATGGATGGAGCACCTGAAGGACTATAAAATCTATATTCTTTATCATCCCGGAAAAGCCAATGTTGTGGCTGATGTATTGAGCTGCAAGGTAGTGAGTACGGGGAGTTTAGCTCGTTTGGTTGTTTCCGAGCGTCCGTTGGCCATGGAAGTTTAGACTCTGGCTAACAGTTTCCTTCGCCTTGATATTTCAGCCCCATGTAGGGTTTTGGCTTGTGTAGAGGTGAGATCATATTTATTGGATCAGATTAGGACTCATTAGGTTGAGGATGCTCAGTTGAGCAAGATTTGAGATAAAGTTTTGATGGGTGAGGCCAAAGAGGCCATGATTGATTCTGAGGGCATTTTAAGGATTAAGGGACGCGTGTATGTTCCTCATATTGGTGATTTGATTCAGTTGATCTTGTCTGAGGCTCATAGCTCTTGATATTCTATTCATCCGGGTGGCAGCACTTTTGGTGGCGTCAGATGAAGAGGGATATAGTTGATTTCGTGGCTAAGTGTGGGAATTTTAAGCAAGTTAAGTATGAGCACCAGTGACCTGGCGGTGTACTTCAGAGGATTATCATTCTCGAGTGAAAGTGGGAGAGGATTGCCATGGATTTTGTTATGGGTCTTCCAAAGACTCTGGGCAAGTTTGATTCTATTTGAGTGATAGTTGATCGGTTGACTAAGTCTGCTCACTTTTTTCCTGTTCATGTTTCTTATACCGCGAAAAATTTAGCCAAGTTATACATTCAGATTATTATGGGGTTGCATGGGGTTCCTATTTCTTTCGTCTGATCGGGGTACTATCTTTATTTCCCGATTCTGGAGGGCTTTTCATGAGGAGTTGGGTATACGATTGGATCTCAGTATAGCTTTTCACCCCTAGACCGATGGACAATCTGAGCGGACCATTCAGGTGCTCGAAGACATGTTGAGAGCTTGTGTTATTGATTTTGGCGGTCATTGGGATCAGCACTTACCATTAGCAGAGTTTGCGTACAACAATAGTTATCATTCGAGTATTGGCATGGCGCCTTTTGAGGCTTTATATGGTAGGAGGTGTAGATCTCCAGTTGGCTGGTTCGATGGGTTCGAGGCTCGACCTTGGGGTACGAATCTGTTGAGAGAGTTCCTTGATAGAGTGAGGTTATTTAGGCCAAGCTTTTGGCAGCTCAGAGTCGGCAGAAGATGTATGCAGACCGAAAGGTTTGAGATTTAAAGTTTGCTGTTGGTGACCAGGTTCATTTGAAGATTTCACCCATGAAGGGTGTTATGTGGTTTGGGAAGGGGGGCAAGTTGAGCCCCAGGTATATTGGCCCATTTGAGATTGTTCACCATGTGGACGATGTTGCTTATGAGTTAGCCTTGCTGCCAGGTTTGGTTCATCCAGTTTTCCATGTTTCTATGTTGAAGAAGTACCATGCCGACGGTACTTACATTGTTCATTGGGATTTGATATTACTTGATGAGAATTTGACCTATGAGGAGGAGCCTATTGCGATCTTGGATAGGCAGGTTCGAAAGTTGAGGTCCAAGAAGATTGCTTCTGTGAAGGTGCAATGCAAACATCATCCTATTGAGGAGGCTACTTGAGAGACTGATTCCGACATGCATAGCCGATATCCCCAGTTGTTCACTAATTCAGGTACTTCCCCGCACCTTTCCTTTCTTCGCTCGAAGATAAGCGATGATTAAATTGGTATCTGATGTCATGACCCGTTTGGTCGTTATAGTCTTCTCGTCACTTTTGTCTCTTTCCGAGCTTGGGTAGCTTGCTTTTGACCCAAGGGGATCGTTGACACGCTTCCCGAGGTGTCTAAATTTGATTCGGGTGACTTTTTGTGAAATTTGAGCCTAAAGCGAAAAAGAGTTGACTCAAAGTTGACTTTTGGGTAAACAAACCTTTTACGAAAATCCATCGATTTCGAGAGGTCTGGATGATCATTTAGAACTTGGGTGTATGTCTGGTTCGATTCTCAATGCACTCAAATGCATTTTGGGACTTGGTTGGGAAGTTGGATTTGAGGTATCGGGGGTTAGCTACGGTCAACGAGACCTCCGTTGGGAATTTTGAGGCGACGGGTGCATTCGTAGCGTGTTTTTATGTATGTCTGTGTATGGGGTTTGTGAGAAGATGGCCTCGGGTATTAGTCGGGATTTCGGCATTGAGTTGGATTATTTTGAGAAAATTTGGTACTTGCCTGCAATGGCGGCACTAGTGTCGCACTAGCGGCACCGCTATAGCAGTTGCCATGCTGCTGGGGCGGCCATGTGTTTTTGGTAATGACCGTCATGGCGGTCGATTGAAAAATAGGCGGGACCTTCGCGGTCCCGTTTTAACGGTATCGTGCCTGGTTATTTCATTAAGTGTGTATTAAAATCCCTTAGTCTATCATTTATTACCATTCCGAAATTTGAGCTCTTTGGAACTATTTTAGAGGATTCTTGGTGGTAAGTCCTTCTAATCCCCTTGCCAATTTATTATTCCTAATCATCTTAGAATCCCTCTTCCCTTGTTAGTTCCTTAGAAATGGAAGATAAAAGTGCATTTAATGAATATTCTATCTAGGCTTTTTAATGACGAAATTGATTGGGTTTATCCTAGGTTATGATGTATCTAAGGTTGTTAATCATATATCTTCTATTATTAGTGTTGGATTCTTGAATCTAAGAGTTAGGATTTATACCCAAAATTGGGAGTTTTGCTTGGATGAATCCTTGAGTTAATTTAGCAATTAGTTGATGGGTTTTGATCACCTAGTGTTTAATTGGATATTTTACCCCCGAATTTCCCTTTTTGACCTTGTGGGCCGCGCATTCCCAAATTCTAGGGTTGGTTTTTGACCTAATTTGAATGATAGCAATATAGGTATCGATCTTCATGATTTCTAATCTAGATTTCGTATATGCCTAGACATCCTTGATTTTGAGGCTCAGTGGAAGGGCAAGGCTAAGAAGTGATTGTTGGTGTATTGTTGTTCGGCCATCCAGGTAGGTTATGGCTTAATCTTGGTGAGACCTCGTGTAGCAAAGCATATATTTAGATGATATTGTCAGAGGAAGCATGTAAACCTTCGGGTATGAAGTTGGATTGGATATTGTCTTAGGTTGGGCCCTAGATTGAGGCTAGCCATCCCGTTGGGTTGTGACTTGATTATTCTATTATTATTGGCTTGATGCTGCATGGTAATAGTAGATATTGGAGACTGTTGATATATCTTGTCCATGATATTGTGGTACCTCACTTGTTGATGTTAATACGAGGATAGTATTCCATATGACTTGTGTAGTCTTTCATGATATGGTTGGCGTAACCATGCTTGGTACTTGTGATATTGACCTGATTATTGATGTTGATTCATACATTGCACGCATTCACATCTCTCATGATATACTGTTGATACATTGTTGATACTTGATGAAACACTGTGATGAGCTGGGCTCAGTTTGCATGAGAGTGATGTGAGAAGTTCAATATCCGATGGTTATCCCGAAATCATGGATTGTGTGGAGTGATGTAAGAAGTCCGATATCCAATGGTTATCCCGAAATCGTGGATTGTGTGGAGTGATGTGAGAGTCTGATGTTCGATGGTTGTCTTGGAATCGTGGATTGAGAGAGTACATGGAATTCGCGGGTCCCTCATGGGTTGTGCTATCGGGACGTCGATAATTCTGTCCGGAGTACATGTGTGCACAGTAATGCATTGCATTTGTATTCTTACATCATTGCATTGCATTATGGATTATATTGTGATGATCTGGTGATTTACTTGTGATGTTAGTTTCGGATTGAAAATATTGAGGCTTGGCGCACTTGGGTTTAGATGCTTCCACCTAGGTGATTGTTACACCCTGTATCTTCGAAGAAGCACTTATCAAATTTGAAACACATGTACGTTGAGTTATGGTTAAGTAAAACCACTTTGGAATGTAAGGAGCAAGCATTATTAAGTATATTTAATGATTGAAGGATGTATATAAGGTACATCGGAAGGTTTTATAAGGAAATGAGTGAAAGTAATGGAGTAGTACGACTTTGGAGAAAGGATGGGTGAAGTTTGTGTGTGAAAATTTTGGTCCAACTTGGGAGACGAATATCTCTTCGCATATGAAGTGTTTTGAAGTGAAACAAAAGCCTAAAATGAAGTTCGTCGAGTCTAGTTTCCAACGCAACAAACCACTCATCGATAGGACATCGGAGTAGAGAATTATGGACGTTACAAGTTCGGCCGACAAAGCGAAAACGTGCTACAGCTATACTAAGACCGACTTACTACAATGCATGCTACAAGTGACCCCGGTGACCCGACCCGAATTTGACCCTTATATAAGGGGTAAAAAAACCCCTTTTTCACCAGATTTTAGCCCAAAAATTTCCAGAAATCAGTAGGGAGAGTGAGGGTACCAAAAAGTGAGCAATTTTCAAGTGACGGAATATTAGTTTAGGTCCGGATAACGCATGGTTGTGATTCTAGTATTGTTTTGCGGTGGATTTTAGCGTGGATATTGAGGATATTACTTTCTTAACAAGAAAAAAAAAGGTATGAATCTTTCTCTTTTGGTATTATTTAAGGCTTATTCTCGGAGACAAAGTCGTTAAATAATTGTGTAGTAAGTTGGTTAGTTATGGAAGTTGAAAAACAACGTCTGGGCTGTTTTATGGTACATATAGGTGTTCGAAATAATATTATTGATGTTGGTATGGTTGTTGTTGTTGTTGGTTGCTGAATTGAGATTTCGGGCTAGGCATATAAACAGGGGAGATGCTGCCCGATTTCCGGCAGGATATAAAATAGTTTAATTTGAAAACTTAGGACAAGTGTACGGTGATGAGTCTAACGTTAGTGTAATTGCTCTCGAATGTAGATTTACGATCTCGGGCGGATAAGCGTAACTAGTAGAAAGTCGAACAGGTATGTTAAGGCTCGTCCTTTTCTTTCAAAGGCATGATTGCTATGGTATGATTCCATACGTGTTTTCATAACCTCCTTGATTTCAAAACTAGAAGTTTATGACTCTTAAAGCTTCTTATGATGTTAAGAACGAGAATGTTTTTATGAGGATTACGTTGAGGATGATTTTATGCTTAAAGGTCTCAAATATGATTTCAACGATGATATGAAAATGTTAAGCTATTTCATGATTTTCTCAATTTATTTCATTGTTGTTGATCTCACCTTATAAATTGTTCCTCCAAGGTGGGATAGAGCGATAGTTTTCATTTGAACTCCTATGCATGCCATGAGTATAATATATGTATATGGCTATTTTGTGACATTACAGAGAGCTCTATTATTTCATTTTGATTATGCACTGTTCATTTTCATTCTTCATGTATATATATAAGGCACGAGTTGACGGGGGGTGTCTGTGACCTTTGTTGTGCATTACAAGGCCCAGTTGATAGGGGGTGATGCTGTGGCCCTTGTTGCGATGTGTATATCTATGTGATGTGTATATAGTATGTGTATATATATGACGGGGGGTGTGCTGTGGCCTTTGTTGTGATGTGTATATATATGGCACAGTTGACAGACGGGGTGTGTTGTGGCCTTTGTTGTGATGTGTATATATATATATATATGACGGTGGGGTGTGCGTTGTGGCCTTTGTTGTGATGTGTATATGTATGGCACGATTGACGGGGGGGTGATTTGTGGCCTTTGTTATGATGTGTATATATATGGCACAGTTGACAGGGGTGACGCTGTGGCCTTTGTTGTGATATTTCTATGGATATATGTGTTTCTTTGATATAGCTATACTGATGCATTTATTTTGCCCATTCATTGACATGTCTCAAATGTTTTCCAGGATTTTATGTATATGTCGATTTCATGCCTTACATACTCAGTACACTATTCGTACTGACCCCCTTTCTTCGGGGGATGCATTTCATGCCCGGTACGAACACTCGGTTGGTGATCCTCCGGCTTAGGACTTCTTGCCCGGCCGCTGGAGAGCTCCATTGTTCGGAGCTTGAGTTATTTTGGTACAGATCCTTTTGACATAGACTTGGTTATACTCTTAGAGGTCTGTAGACATATGTGGGTTGTGTATATACGATTTGGTCAGCTATATCGATGTAGTTCGTCTTGGATGTCCCCGTGTATAGTGGCAGCCTTGTCGGCTTGCATATTTGTTATGTTTTGGTTAGCTGTGGCTTCTCAGGAGACAGGTTCTCTTTGATGTATGACATGATGAGTTCATAGCATGCTTTTACAGAGTGCCATATTGTTTTCAGTTTCAGTCTGATTATATCTAGCAGGTCGTATACGGGTGCCCAGCTCGGGCACTAGTCATGGCTCATCGGTTTGGGTCGTGACAAAAGTAGTATTAGAGCAGTTCATCCTCGGAGTGTCTATAGACCGTGTCTAGTAGAGTCTTGTTTATCGGTGTGTTATGCACCACATCTATAAACAGGAAGCTACAGGACATTTAGGATGTCATCTTTCTTTCTGATCATAGATCGTGCAGTAGAGCCAATGATAGGAAAGCTCGTTCTTGGTACGATTTTTGTTAAATTGCAGGATTTTATTGGAGAAGAGGATAAGTTCAGTTAATGGGAGCGTAAGTGAGGCTCCGAAGGGGGACATGAGACTTGTATCACCCGTCGACTCAGGATCGAGGATGTCAAGAGGTATAAGAAAGAGCATCAGCTATTCCATTGAGGCGGACCCATCGGAGGATGTGGCTCCAGTAGGAGGAGACCCGACTGAGAAATCATATGACAAAGACCCGTTTAAGGGTTCACGAGACTCCTGTGGACGAAGACGTAATTGAGGAAGTACAGAGTTTGGCACATCTAGATTTTCCCTACGTTTCAGCATTATGTTAGGCCAGACTAGTAGACGGTGGGAAGACAAGGATGAAGAGCACACTTCACTCTATAGCCCACCAGATCAGGCTAAGGACCGATCGGCTACAGGTATACGAGTTCTTATTGGAATTTCCTATGTGCGTATGTAATTACTTCAGGGTAATACTGAATAGTGATGAGCGAAAATCCTAAAGGGGATCAGTGACTTAAGTATTTGGAAGTAACTGCGATTAAGATGCTTTCGCCACCATTGGGAATCTTGAAAGCTAGGATGAAAAGTAGTCATACATGCAGATTGAAGGTGATTATTGAGGATTTCAAAGGCCAAAATAGCATTTGCTTAGTCGGAAGAGTAAGAGATCCTTTTAATCCGGAGGGAGATGCATTACGAGAATTTATTGAGGCCCGTTCAAACTTCAACTGGTTCTAGGTCATGCGATAAAGGTCACGCAGTAGGGTGGATGTGATCGTACCAGCACTAACGCACCGGATCCCATTAGCACTCCAAGGTTAAGCGTACTGGGGTGAGAGAAATACTAGGATGGGTGACCCCCTGGGAAGTATATTAAGAGTCCTACAAATTCAGACATAAGAGACAAATGAGAAGCTAGAGTAGCCTAAGGGAAATTGGAGTATGTGGAGTGATTGGAAACCCCAAAGATTGCGAAGGATGAGGTGGACCGACCGGCAAAGAGAAAAAGGTGCATCACGGCTCTAGAATTAGGATGAGTTCGAATAGTATTGGGAAGTACTTTGTAAGCGAGGCGTTAGTAAACATATATATATATATATATATATATATATATATATACATATGTATATGTGTGTGTGTGTGTGACATCCCATATACGTGGCGCCCAACCGGTATATGTGTCCCGGAACCGACGTTGCGGTATACGAAGGCATCAATCGAACGGGGTAGTGAAGTTCAAGTGACAAATGTTACAAGGTAAGTTGATGTTATTTTCACTACAGGTTAGAGTTGGAAAGCCTTAATGCGATAATATCAGGGAAAGGAAGAAAGTGAATATATAGAAAGTAAAGAGATTAGAATGTCTTGAGAAAAGAAAAACAAAAGTGTAAGAAACGAGGGTGAGTGAAGCTTCCAAGAGAGACGACGGGTAAGGCAAGGGACTATTTGGATAAAAATTCGAAGGTAGGCATGCGAAAGGGATAATGTATAGTAGTATGGAATAAAAGATGAACGTGTGGAGTCAGAGAAAAGATTTTGATAAGTGGGACTAAAGGATAGTAATCACAAATAGGGATGTGAAGTAAGAGAGAGAATGATCAGGCCTTGCAACGATACTAAGAGATTTTCAGCTCTCGAGAGGTATATAAAGGGATAAATGTGTAGTTATGCTGACACGGCTACCTTGGAAACGGAGAAGCTTTCCCAAAAGATGATTTAAGAATAGAACGGATTTGCACGTTTAAAGGAATATTTCACGAACTTTAGGGTCGATACTATAAGATAACAAGTGGAGAAGGGCGCTCGGGGAGGAAGGAACTCAAGGAAGGTTTGAGGATGAAAGCAGGAAAGGTACACTAATGGGCTGGTCAAAAGGAGAGGAGAGAAGAAGAAGGGAAGAAAAGGAAAATTGAGCAATCACCAAGGACAAGCGAGAGGATAATGAACTAACAAAGCTAACCGGGAGGTAGTACATCAATGACATGGGATGAGGATAAGGAATACCGAGATTCGATTATAAACGAAATAGAAGGATGTATGGGAAATATTCATGAGTATGGACTAGCCTTGGCGGCAGGAAGGAGAAGAAAGAAGAGAGTATATTTGTAAGGATTTCACGACACGAACAAGAAGTGGCAGAACACTGGAAGAACTACAACGCATAGGTGGGATGCAAATAAGTAGTCAAGGAAAATTTCGGATAAGTGAGCTAAGTGAATAAAAGGATTGATAGTGGAAGGGGAAGAGTGTAGCATATTAACTCTCAATGATATATTGTAGACGTAAACTGAGACCGGAAACATAGAGTAAGAAGAATTTCAGTGATAATAGTTGAGGAGGAAGACGAAGGATAAAAAGAGCAAAGTGTGACCAAACGTTCCGTAAAATGTTTTGATGAATTCCAATGTTCCCATTAACCCGTTGATTCGGGAAATGTTCAGTCATAAAAGGTAGAAGTAGAAAGGCCTTAAAGAAGGCAGCGAGAATGGATCTGTAATGCATAAGCGCTTCGTTCAAATGAAAAGCCCTCGATTAGCAGAAAGGAAAATAAGTCAAGCTATATGATGAGAGAATTCCGGTATTATGAGAGACCAAAGGAGTTGGAGGATCGTTAAGGTTGGCCGATGACTACTGATATTCGGGAGTTACTAGTGTATAAGAACACCCTTAAAAGGGGGGAAGAGCAGATCTAGTCCTGAAATGAGGTATAGCCCTGTTAAAATTCCAAGGAAAGAAAGATGTTAGCTTAAAGAAGCCAAAATTCGGGATGTAGTGGCATATCAAGAATGCATTAAGAGGGAGCAGAAATGAATTAAAGATAAGCATACCACAAAGCGTAGGTATGAAAAGGAATTAAAATGGATCAAGAGAATACTTCATGCGGACGTGAGATATGACATTTCTAGACCAGGAAAATTTGTGTCGCACCTAAATAGGCAGCGACGTATCCTAAAGAGTAATAAAGAGAGTAAGAATGCTCTGCAAGCTAACTACAAAGAGAATGACGAAATGGATGATGAGTACAAAGGACACTTTGGGTTACCACGGAAGAAAATCTTGATATTAAAGGAAAAATATGAGAATCTTAACAAAGGGAGTAACCATAAGCGGTGTGGCGATCTCTAAAGAGAGAAAGAACGATGTGGGTGCAGATAGAAAGGCAGCAGCATCACTAGAAATTAGAAAGTATATCACGGGTCACTAACCATGCGGAGCAT
The DNA here is from genome assembly GCF_029784015.1 of Lycium ferocissimum. NCBI lineage: Eukaryota > Viridiplantae > Streptophyta > Magnoliopsida > Solanales > Solanaceae > Lycium > Lycium ferocissimum. The sequence goes on along the minus strand of NC_081350.1, from coordinate 65,720,189 downwards.
AAGGGTATGTATTATAGAATTATATGAATCATCAGCGTAAGGTTATGCCTCGCATGGGAATGGACACACCGAAAAGCCAACAAGGAATGACGACTAACTAAGTGATCAACGGAATGAGGAAGTCAAGGGTAAGTATACCATACCGATGTTGGAAAAGAAGCTGTGGTAAAGTGAGAATTGCCCTAACTTCATAATTATAAGTTATATTACAAGATTTGAGGCAAAGGAATTAAAGGGAGAGTTTGACAAGAGCTCGAAGATATTGTGAGCTATAGACCAGTTCGAACTATGATTATTGGTTCATCGCAATATATAATCCTGCTACGAGAAATAATAAAGATGGTGATGGAACATTAGGAACCGTTAAGAGATTGTATTGAGGATATGCTTATACCTGATCATGGAAAGGAATTAAGACGGATGATTGAAGAAACGTAACCGTTAAGAATAAGGATTTGTCGGTAGAGAGTAGTACCGTTAACAAGCAACGGGACATTAGTATAAGAAAATTTATGATGAATCGAAAAGCTTAGCTGATGAATTACGAGGGGATAATCTAGCACGTATCTAAGCTCAACAAGTACAAGTAGGGATAGCCAAGATAGCATCAGAAGAGTCAACAAAAGAAGGTGTTGTATTCGAGCAAGGGAGTTATCCGTTAATAAAGAAATGAGGAACGAAGAGGAAGGACGCTCGCAGGACGGCGAGTAACCGTGGCGTGGCTAGTTAAACCACAGGAAGGAAGACAGAATGAGAATGGAATACTAGCTAACTTGTATACATGAAGATTGAAGACTGTACGACTCACAAATGAATTTGATAAGGAGCTAAGAAAGAGTAGGACGAAACAGACCAAATTATAGTATAAGTATATGGTAATCGAACAAAAATTCAATAAGGATATTGAGGATCGGTGCACTACAACATTCGAGGATGAATGTTTTTAAGGGGGAAGGATGTTACACCCCGTATCTTCGAAGAAGCACTTATCAAATTTGAAACATAAGTACGTTGAGTTATGGTTAAGTAAAACCACTTTGGAATGTAAGGAGCAAGCATTATTAAGTATATTTAATGAGTGAAGGATGTATATAAGGTATACCGAAAGGTTTTATAAGGAAATGAGTGGAAGTAATGGAGTAGTACGACTTTGGAGAAAGGATGGGTGAAGTTTGTGTGTGAAAATTTTGGTCCAACTTGGGGGACGAATATCTCTTCGCATATGAAGTGTTTTGAAGTGAAACAAAAGCCTAAAATGAAGTTCGTCGAGTCTAGTTTCCAACGCAATAAACCGCTCATCGATAGGACATCGGAGTAGAGAATTATGGACGTTACAAGTTCGGCTAACAAAGTAGAAACGCGTGCTACAGTCGCTACGATGTAACATACTTGCTACGATCAACGCTCTAAAATTGCTACAGTGACCCAACCGAATTTGACCCTTATATAAGGGGTAAAAACCCCCTTTTTCACCAGATTTTAGCCCAGAAATTTCCAGAAATCAGTAGGGAGAGTGAGGGTACCAAAAAGTGAGCAATTTTCAAGTGACGGAATATTAGTTTAGGTCCGGATAACGCATGGTTGTGATTCTAGTATTGTTTTGCGGTGAATTTTAGCGTGGATATTGAGGATATTGATTTCTTAACAAGAAAAAAAAAGGTATGAATCTTTCTCTTTTGGTATTATTTAAGGCTTATTCTCGGAGATAAAGTCGTTAAATAATTGTGTAGTAAGTTGGTTAGTTATGGAAGTTGAAAAATAGCGTGGGCTGTTTTATGGTACATATTGGTGTTGAAATGATATTATTGATGTTGGTATGGTTGTTGTTGTTGTTGGTTGCTTGAATTGAGATTTCGGGCTAGGCATATAAACGGGGGAGATCTTTGCCCGATTTCGGCGAGATATAAAATAGTTTAATTTGAAAACTTAGGACAAGTGTACGGTGATGAGTCTAACATTAGTGTAATTGCTCTCGAATGTAGATTTACGATCTCGGGCGGATAAGCGTAACTAGTAGGAAGTCGAACAGGTATGTTAAGGCTCGTCCTTTTTTTTCAAAGGCATGATTGCTATGGTATGATTCCACAAGTGTTTTCATAACCTCCTTGATTTCAAAGCTATAAGTTTATGACTCTTAAAGCTTCTCATGATGTTAAGAACGAGAATGTTTTTATGAGGATTACGTTGAGGATGATTTTATGCTTAAAGGTCTCAAATATGATTTCAACGATGATATGAAAATGTTAAGCTATTTCATGATTTTCTCGATTTATTTCATTGTTGTTGATCTCACCTTATAAATTGTTCCTCCAAAGTAGGATAGAGCGATAGTTTTCATTTGAACTCCTATGCATGCCATGAGTATAATATATGTGTATGGCTATTTTGTGACATTACGAGAGAGCTCTATTATTTCATTTTGATTATTATATATATCATTTTCATTCTTCATGTATATATATGGCACGATTGATAGGGGGTGACCTTTGTTGTGGCCTTTGTTGTGTTGTGTGTATATATATATACGGTTGACGGGGGGTGTCTTGTGGCCTTGTTGTGATGTGTTTATATATGGCACAGTTGACAGGGGTGTGCTGTGGCCTTTGTTGTGATGTGTATATATATGGCACAGTTGACAGGGGGTGTACTGTGGCCTTTGTTGTGATGTGCATATACATGGCATATTGTTGATGTATATATATATGTGTGCCTTTGTTGTGATGTGTATATATATGCACGGTTGACGGGGGGTGACGTGTGGCCTTTGTTATGATGTGTATATATATGGCACGATTAATAGGGGGTGATATATATGGCATGTGGCCTTTGTTGTTATATTTCTATGGATATATGTGTTTCTTTAGTATAGCTATACTGATGCATTTATTTTGCCCATTCATTGACATGTCTCAAATGTTTTCCAGGATTTTATGTATATGTCGATTTCATGCCTTACATACTCAGTACACTATTCGTACTGACTCCCTTTCTTCGGGGGCTGCGTTTCATGCCCGCAGGTACAGACACTCAGTTTGGTGATCCTCCGGCTTAGGACTTCTGCCCAGCCGCTTGGAGAGCTCCATTGTTCCGGAGCTTGAGTTATTTTGGTACAGATCCTTTTGACATAGACTTGGTTATACTCTTAGAGGTCTGTAGACATATGTGGGTTGTGTATATACGATTTGGTCAGCTATATCGATGTAGTTCGTCTTGGATGTCCCCGTGTATAGTGGCAGCCTTGTCGGCTTGCATATTTGTTATGTTTTGGTTAGCTGTGGCTTCTCAGGAGACAGGTTCTCTTTGATGTATGACATTATGAGTTCATAGCATGCTTTTACAGAGTGCCATATTTTTTTCAGTTTCAGTCTGATTATATCTATCGGGTCGTATACGGGTGCCCAGCTCAGGCACTAGTCATGGCTCATCGGTTTGGGTCGTGACAGTGATGACGTGCACTTGGTTTGGATTATGTGTGACTTATACTTGTTGATTATATGCCTATCTTGCTTTATTGTCTTAATTATGTTAGCCATACTTAGTCGGGTTATGATACCTACCAGTACTGTGGTTTTGTACTGACCTACATTTGCTACATTCTTTTATGAATTCAAAGTTTCAGGTTGGATCTGCTTCCATCTCCCATGGCTGATAGTCGCTATCAGTACAGATGTTTGCTGCCTAAAAGACTCCTCTTATTTATGTCTTACTTCCCATTCCAAGACATATACAGATATTGATGTATTATTGTAGTTCCAGATTTGTATATTTCTAGCTAAATTTTCTTGTATGGCTTAGACCTGACCCTGGGTGTATTTCCTTATTTCTCCAATTTTTTCTATATTATTATTATACGACTTAAATGATTTATTCTCTTCCGCTTAATTGATTTATTTATTTATGCCTTTATTATCGATGGGTTGAGGGTTTGCTTACCGAGGTAAAAAAAGGTAAGTGCCCGTACGGCTTAGCCAAATTGGGTCGTGACACTTAACACCCTACTCGTACGAGCTACAGAATTCATTAAGAGTTTATAAACTCAACCTCCATAAAATGTTATAGAATAATGCACTCACACCACAGGAAAGGAATAAATAAAATAGTGCATTTTTCTCAACAAGTCATCATACGATTTATTTTTCCCATTGAACCTGGTTATAGGATCCCTAGTCCGCCGGTTGCGTTTCCTCATATATGACTTGTGAATTTATAGGCTTCAATCCCATCCCCCTTGATGTGCTCCAGACCCTTTCAATTGCCCAGACCTTGGATAGTGGATCTGCAAGATTATCACAAGATTTGACATAGTCAACGTTAATGGTACCACTTGTCAAATATGATCTCACAGTACTGTGTTTTCTCCTTATAAGTCTTGATTTACTGTTGTAATAACGGTTTTGAACTCTACGAATTGCAGCGGTGCTATCACAATGAATTAAAATAGGAGGAATTGCTTTTTCAAAATAAGGTATTTGAAATAATAAATCTATTAACCAATTTGATTCTTCACTAGCTGAAGCTAAATGTAACAACCCTTCCGGTCGTTATGGAAAATATAGGATCACCCCACCAAATAGAACTTTCCCAAGGAAAGAGCGAGCTAATAGAAACTCAATTGTATAAGTCTAAGAAAAGAAAACTTGACTTGGTTGTGATTATGGTTTGTTTGTGTTGAGTCCATTGGGGGGTGACATAGGGAATTAGAACTCCGTTGGGAATTCCGAGGCCACGAGTGAGTTCGTATGGTGTTTTTATGTCTATGTGCATGTTTGTTTGTGTTTGTGAGCCCTCAGATGAAATGTTGGGTGGTAGAGTTGGAAAACTGTGAAATTAGCGAGCATGCGGTTCGGTGAGCACCGGCCGGCATAAGTGCCGGCGGCGGCGGGGATCTGCGTAGCGGCCAGCCTCTTACCGCCACGGTCAGTGGGCTTTTGCTATGTTCGCTATGGCGGGCACTGGATCGTTGTGGCGGTGCCACTATAGCGGGATCAGGCCCTCCACAACGGAAGGAAGGATTTAGTGAGGATCGCTAAGCGGGTACATGCCCGCTATAGCGCGACCACTGCAAAGAACGGTTAGACCGCCACAGCGGTCGACGGGGACAAAATGTAGGCTTTTAAACACTTAGTTCCGAGTTTTTATTCATAAAACTTCAAAACAGTTCTGCTCAAGTACCTAGGGCAAAATTCCAAGGTAGGGCAAGACATCCTTGAGAGGTAAGTCTCAACCATTACTTCTATCAGTACGCTATTATCTTCATGATTCTCATCCCTTTTATTGGTCTACAATGGTGAATTAGAAATAGACTAGCTTGTCTGTTTTATTTATTTCATGATCTATGCATAATACTAATCTTAGTCGGCCTATGATGTCTACCGGTACATAGTGTTTGGACTGATACTACCTTCGCATTCTTTTGAGTGCGGTTGTGATCCGAGATCGCACGACCTCATATCTAGCGTTGCAGCCATTTGCTTACAGATTTAGGGTAAGCTTCTATCCATGCCAGGCCGCCCGAAGATCTTCTTTTTTTAATGTCTATTTTCGTTCCAGACATTGATGGTTATTTATTAAAACAGTATGCATTCCTTAGACATGTTTGGATTAGAGTCCTTGTACGGTGACTTTCAGATTTTGGGGTTGTAATAGTTAGGACTTCCACATTTACTTCCTTATATTATGGCATGACTAAATTTTTATTTATCTTTTGCTTGAATGGTTAATAACTGATTGAATTGGTTAATATAAAAATGGACTTGAATGAGTAGATGGCTTACGTTTTGGTTCGCTTACTAGGAGTTAGTGTGGGTGCCGGTCATGGCGGGTTGGGTCGTGATAGAGTTAGTAGTGAAGCTTTAGGTTCATCAATCTTATCGTACAAGGACATGTCTAGTAGAGTCTCGCAAATCGGTATGGAGACGTCTGTACTTATCTTCGAGAGGCTACCGGACACTAGGAAAATTCTCTTTTATTTCTTTCTTTCATGCTACTTGATTTCAATTGGTATCTGGATGATTCAAATTGGTATACGACTATCCTTCATTCTATCGCATATGGCGAGAACACATACGACAGTATCCAGAGGAAGAGGTAGAGGTAGAGGAGCAGGCAGAGGGGCGACACCGGCTGGGGGCGGAGTCCCAGCAGTTGACCCCGTGCCTCCAGTGGCTCCTAATGAGGCCGTAGAAGATGCAACCGCACCAGCCCAACAAGCAGCAGTGCCAGTTCCGCCAGAGGCTGCAGCTACTCTAAGCATACCAGATGCGATAGCGCAGGTGCTGAACTAGTTACATGAGTTAGCACAGACCGGAGCTCTACCGGCCGCTCTAGTAGATAGGGGCGTAGGGATAGCAGCTCTAGGTCTGGATAGAGTTCAGGCTCCGGAGTTTAGCATGCCGCAGCAGTGGCACCTTGCTTGGGTGAAATTTTGAGTTTCAAGGCATTTTCGAGGCCAGTTGCAGGGCCGGTGATGACCGATGAGGAGCATGACTTATTTTGGAGGTTCACTAAAATAAATCCTCCAGTTTTCTATGGTACTGAGTCAAAAGATGCGTATGAGTTCATTATAGATTATCATGAGAGCCTCCATAAGATGGGGGCGGTGGACAAGTATGGTGTTCAGTTCGTGACCTTTCAGTTCTTGGGTGATGCCAAGTTGTGGTGGAAGGCATATGTGGAGTGCAGGCTAGCTGAGTCACCTCTGTTGACTTGGATTTAGTTCTATTCGGTGTTTCTAGATAAGTATGTCCTGCGTACTCTGAGGGTCATAAGAAAGGTTGAATTTGATAATATTGATCAAGGGAACTTGTCTGTTGCTATTTATGAGTCCCGTTTCCATTCCTTGTCCTGATATGCTCTTCAGTTGCTGCCTACTGAGGAGTAGAGGATCAGGCGTTTCGTGAAGGGATTGAACACTAGACTTTAGATATCAGCTCTTCAGCTTGTAGCCACTGAGGCTTCATTCCAGAAGATAGTGGAGCATGTCCGTGTTGTTGAGGGGATTACATAGAAAATTCGTGCAAAGCAGCTAGAGAAGAAAGCCCGAAGGGGTGGAAATTTTAGCAACTCCTTCTCGAGGGGTCAGAGTTCACAGGTGTATTCGGGGCATCCGGTTCAGTCCGCTATGCAGGTGTCCGATGGGGGCCCATCAGGGGCAAATATTCAGTCTTCAGGTCAACATGGGGGTTATACGGCTTCATCAGCTTCTGTTCAGCGACCTACGCTGGACCGTGCTTGTTACAAGTGTGATGAGGTAGGGCATATTAAGAGGTTTTGCCCCAGACTCAGACAGGTTGTATCGGGGACTCAGTATCAAGCTCCCCAAGCTCCATTTGCACTAGATAGAGGAGGTAAGGACCATTTACCCTCAGGGCAGGGCGGCCACACCTCGGGTAGGGGTGGTGCTCAGCCTAACCGAGGCGGTCCTCAGGCAGGCAGAGGTAAACAGCAGCCCGACAGGGGCGGGGCTCAGACTAGATGGGTAATCGCAGTGTTTCGTAGGCTACAGGAGGGCGCGGTTACTTGTACTCTTTCCCAGGTAGACCCGAGGGTGAGGCCTCTGATGCTGTCTTCACAGGTACTATCTTAGTTTGTGATCGGATGGCTTCTGTTTTGTTTGATCCGGGTTCTACTTTTTCATCTATGTCTTCATATTTTGCTGTGGGTTTGGATATGATGTGTGATACTCTTGATGCCCCTATTTATGTTTCTACTCCGATTGGGGATTCGGTGGAGGTAGATAGAGTCTACCTTTCTTGCGCGATTATATTTATGGGATATAGTTCTTGGGCGGATTTAATGATCCTAGACATGGTAGACTTTGATGTCATCTTGGGCATGAGTTGGTTGTCTCCGCATTATGCAATTCTCGATTGTCATTCTAAAAACGTTACATTAGCTATGCCCGGGGCACCTAGAATTGAGTGGAAACGTAACCTTAGTCCCCTCCCTAAGAAAATCATATCCTTCATTCGTGCTAAGAAGATAGTGGAGAAGGGTTTTTTAGCGTATTTAGTACATATCCGTGATAACAGTGCAGATACTCCATCTATTGATTCAGTTCTAGCGGTACGCTAGTTTGCCGATATGTTCTCCGCAGATTTGCCAAGTATGCCACCTGACCGCTACATTGACTTTCGAATTTACTTAGACCTAGAGACTTATCCTATCTCTATTCCACCTTATAGGATAGCGCCAGCAAAACTCTGGGAATTGAAAGAACAGTTGCAAGATCTTTTGAGTAAGGGGTTTATTCGCCCGAGTGCCTCTCCTTGGGGTGCTTCTGGGTTGTTTGATAAAAAAAAAGATGGGTCTATGCGTATGTGCATTGATTATCGTCAGTTGAATAAGGTAACTATCTGAAACAATCATTCCCTGTATTGATGATTTTTCTAATCAGTTACAGGTAGCTTCTTTGTTCTCTAAAATTGACTTCAGGTCAGGGTATCACCAGTTAAATATTTGGGCAGAGGATATTCCTAAGATAGCTTTTAGGACTAGGTATGGGCACTGTGAGTTCTCGATTATGTCTTTTGGGCTTACAAATGCCCCAGCTGCGTTCATGGATCTAATGAACAGTGTTTTAAGCCCTTTTTAGACTCTTTCATAATAGTGTTCATTGATGATATACTGGTGTATTCTAGAAGTAAGGAGGATCATGAGAAACATTTGAGGATTGCTCTTGAGGTATTGCGGGAGAAGAAGTTGTATGCTAAGTTCTCCAAGTGTGAATTTTGGTTATCTTCGATGTGTTTCTTGGGGCATATAATTTCGCTTGGGGCATGTAATATCGAGAGAGTGTATTATGCTAGATCTGTAAAATATTCAGGCAGTCAGGGAATGGGCAAGGCCCACATCAGTGACTGAAATTTAGAGTTTCGTGGGTCTGGCTAGCTATTATCGTCGGTTTATGGAAGGGTTCCCTTCTAGTGCTTCTCATTTGACCCGGTTGACTCAGAAAGAGGTACCATTTTAGTGGTCCGACGAGCGTGAGGATAGCTTTCAAAAGCTCAAGACATTATTGACTATAGCCCTATTCTAGCATTGCCCGTGGAGGCCAAGGATTTTGTTATTTATTGTGATGCTTCACGCTCTCATTTGGGTGTTATTTTGATGCAGGAAAGGAAGGTGATTGCTTGTGCTTCTCGACAGTTGAAAGTGCATGAGAAGAACTATCCTACCCATGACTTAGAATCAGCAGCAGTGGTGTTCGCATTGAAAATCTGGAGGCACTACTTATATGGTCTCCATTGTAAGGTGTACACTGACCATCGCAGCTTGCAGCATGTGTTCACTCAGAAGGATTTGAACTCTAGGTAGCGGAGATGGATGGAACTACTGAAAGATTATAACATCACCATGTTGTATCATTCGGGTAAGGCCAATGTGGTGGTCGACGCGTTGAGCAGAAAGTCAGCTAGTATGGAAAGTCTGGCTCGTTTGATTTCTTTGGAGCGTCCATTAGCTTGAGAAGTTCAGACACTGGCTAATAGTTTTACGAGGCTGTATATTTCTAACACGGTCAGGGTGTTAGCTTGTGTTGACGCTCGGTCATCGTTTCTAGAGCAGATTAAGGCTAAGCAGTTTGAGGATGCTAAGTTGTGTAAGATTTGTTACAAGGTGTTGTGTGGTGAAGCCAAAGAGGTCGTGATTGATGAAGAGGGGGTGTTACGGATTAAGGGGCAAGTTTGCGTGCCACGTGTGGGTGATTTGATCAAGACTATTCTGGCAGAGGCTCATAGTTCGAGGTATTCTATTCATCCTGGCGCTACTAAGATGTACCGCGATTTGAGACAATACTACTGGTGGACTAGGATGAAGCGTAATATAGTGGAGTTTGCCGCTCAGTGTTTGAACTGCCAACAAGTGAAGTATGAACATCAGAAACCTGGGGTTACGCTTCAGAGGATGCCCATTCCTGAGTGGAAGTGAGAAAGAATAGCAATGGATTTCGTGGTTGGTCTTCCAAAAACATTAGGGAAATTTGATTCTATCTGGGTTATTATGGACAGGTTGACTAAGTTTTCCCACTTTATTTCGGTGCGGATAACTTGTGACTCAGAGAAATTGGCCAAGATCTACATTCATGAAGTGGTTAGACTACATGGGGTTCCTATCTCCATCGTGTTCGACAGGGGCACAACGTTCACATCTAGATTTTAGGAGCATTTGCATGAGGAATTGGGTACTAGGTAGGACCTTAGTACAACTTTCCACCCTTAGACTGACGGGCAGTCCGAGCGGACTATTAAGGTTCTTTAGGAAATGCTTCGGGCTTGTGTGATAGACTTTGGGGGTCATTGGGATCAATTCCTACCACTGGCAGAGTTCGCATATAATAATAGCTACCACTCGAGCATTGACTTGGCTCCATTTGAGGTGTTGTATGGGATGAGGTGTAGGTCTCTTATTGGGTGGTTTGATTCGTTTGAGGTGAGACCTTGGAGTACGGACCTTCTGAGAGAGTCCTTAGAGAAGGTGAAGGTGATTCGAGAAAGCTTCGCGTACGAGAGCGACCAAAAGAAGTATGCAGACCGTAAGGTTCGAGATCTTGAGTTTAGGGAGGGAGAGCAAGTGTTGTTGAAAGTCTCACCCACGAAAGGTGTGATGAGCTTTGGGAAGAAGGGCAAGCTTAGCCTAAGGTACATTGGGCCATTTGAGATTCTCAAGCGTGTGGGGGAGGTAGCTTATGAGTTAGCTTTACCTCCGGGCTTATCAGGCATTCATCCAGTATTCATGTTTTGATATTGAAGAGGGGTATCACGGCGATGGTTCGTACATAATCCGTTGGGATTCAGTTTTGCTAGATAAGAACCTGACATATGAGGAAGAGCTTGTTGCTATCTTAGATAGAGATGTTCGTAAACAAAGATCGAAGGAAATAGCCTCCGTGAAAGTTCAGTGGAAGAATCATCCAGTGGAGAAAGCTACTTAGGAAACAGAATCGGATATGCGTAGCAAGTATCCTCAGTTTTTCGCCGAGTCAGGTAACTTCTCCTAGATTCCTCATCTTTGTCCGTTCGGGGACGAATGGTATTTTAATTGGTATCTGGTGTTACGACCCTCCCGATAGTTATGGAAAATATAGGATCACCCTACCAAATAGAACCTTCTAAAGGGTAGAACGAGCTAATAGAAACTCGATTGTATAAGTTCAAAGAGGAAATATGGCATATTTGACTTGATCCTACGAACAAAATTGTGTATATCGCGTAGTCTAGCTGCCGTGAAATCTTGTTTCTAAGGTCGGATTGATGCAAGTTTTTTTTGCCTAAGAAAACTTATTCTTAGTCGGGAAATCAGACTAATAAATAAAATAAGGAGCGGAAAGCCATTTACAACACGACCCAAATAAGCCTCACTCACGGGTATCTGAGCAATTCTTCCCGTTGCTTTTACAGAACTTCCTTCTTGTATCAACAAACCATCGCCCATTAATACAACACAAATTGAAAACTTGACTTGGATGTGATTATGGTTTGTTTGTGTTGAGTCCATTGGGGGGGGGTGACGTAGGGAACTAGAACTCCATTGGGAATTCCGAGGCCACGGGTGAGTTCGTATGGTGTTTTTATGTCTATGTGCATGTTTTGTTTGTGTTTGTGAGGCCTCGGATGAAATGTTAGGTGGTAGAGTTGAAAAACTGTGAAATTAGCAAGCATACTGGTTCTGTAGCACCGCTGGAGTGAAAGAAGTGTTGTTGTGGCGGGACTACTGTAGCGGCCAGCCTCTCACCGCCACTGTCAGTGGGTTTTTGCTGTGTCCACGATGGCGGGCACTGGACCGCTGTAGCGGTGCGGCTATAGCGGGATCAGGCCCGCCACAACAGAGGGAAGGATTTAGTGAGGATCGCTACAACGGGTACTTACCCGTTATAGCGGGACCGCTGCAGCGATGGTTAGACCGCCGCAGCGGTCGATGGGGACAGAATGTCGGCTTTTAAACACTTAGTTCCGAATTCTTTATTCATAAAACTCCAAAACGGTTCCCCGCAAGTACCTAGGGCGAAATTCCTAGCTAGGGCAAGAATATCCTTGAGAGGTAAGTCTCAACCATTCCTTCTATCATTTCGCTATCATCTTCATGATTCTCATCCCTTTTATGGGTCTACAATGGTGAATTAGAAATAGGAAACCTAGAAACTAGTAGACCTTCTATAGTTGATGGGTTATGATTGTTATCATGTATTTATCGTCTAATGGCTTGGGTTATCACCTTTTAATCAAGAATTGAACCATTAGAGTCATGAATTAAGTTAATTGAGACTTAGGGTTTCAAAAAAATGGTAGCTTGACCATGGAAACTGCGTGTAATAGATGCTTTGATTAAATAGCCTTCTAAATTGATACTTGGTGGTTGTTAAGGCCAATGTTAGGCTAATTTTCACCTAGAAATCTTTCACTCATTAGAATGAGGCTAAAGGGTAGGGTGTTCTTTGAATTGATTTTGTGACTAGAGTAATTATGACTTATTTAGCATCTTAATTGCTATACTTTGAGCATTCCGATGCTTTACGAAAGGGAAAGGCGATAGCGGAGTAATCTGCATTGTTCCAGCTCTACATTTGAGGTAGGTTATGGTCTACTTGAGTTAGACTTTGATTAGTTGATTGTATGTGTTGTGAAATTGATAGGAGAAAGCATGTCTAGTTTTCAAACATGATGTGTGTGGTTGAACTTCCTATATGCTATTGATTGAGTGATTAGGTGGGCTTGATGTCACTATGCATTGTGTTGCAACCTACAACTTGATGGTGTTGTGGTGAGAAGTTAATATGATCTTCTTGGTGAAAGTGAGATACAAAGTGATAATTCAATTATTGAAAACAAGGTGACAATAGATACGGATGTGTGTGTGTGTATATATATACATCTATATATATATATATATATATATATATATATATATATATATATATATATATATCGGGTCCGAGGAGTGAATCCGAAACAAGTGGTACATGGACACCAGTTAGCATGTGTATACAGCGTGTTTGTGGTTATTGTTGGTAGACTTGTTCCGTTGTTTGCTTCCGCTGATCTGACTCTTGATATCGTTGGGTGACTTGATTGTTATTATCCTTGGTTGACTTGTTGTTGGGTTATATCATTATGTGTTGTTGACTGGCTTGTCTATTTTATTGATTTCATCATTTATAAATGATACTAATCGTAGTCGGCCTATGATATCTACCGATACATAGTGTTTGTACTGATACTACCTTGCTACATTCTTTTGAGTGCAGATTGTGATCCAAAGACTGCTACCCGACCTCATATCTAGCGTTGAGGCCATTTGCTGACAGATTTAGGGTGAGCTTCTATCCATGCCAGGCCGCCCGAAGATCTTCTTTTATTAATGTCTATTTCCATTCTAGACATTGATGGTTATTTATTTTAGACAGTATACATTAGTTAGACATTTTGGATTAGAGTTATACGGTGACTTTCGGATTTTGGGGTTGTAATAGTTAAATTCCGCATTTACTTCCTTATTTTATGGCATGACTAAATTTTGATTTATCTTGTGCTTGAATGGTTAATAACTGATTGAATTGGTTAATGTAAAAATGGCCTTGAATAAGTAGATGGCTTATGTTTTGCTTCGCCCACTAGGAGTTAGTGTGAGTGCTAGTCATGGCGGGTTGGGTCGTGGCACCAAAGCAATCAGTTCAGCCTCCATGGTAGAGTTAACAATAATAGTTTGCTTTTTTTTATTTCCAACAAATAGCACCACCTGTCAATGTAAAAATATAACCAGCGATAGAACAGGAATCACCAGATAAAGTGTTCCAATCTGCATCAGAAAAGCCTTCAAGTATAGTAGGATAATTTTTATAAAACAAGCCATCAAACTTTGTACCAACTAAATATTTCATAACTCTCGTTATGGTATGCCAATGTTCATTAACTGGCTTGCTTGTAAACCTGCTAAGTACTTCAACTGCATACGCAATATCAGGCCTAGTGCAATCAGTCACATATCTCAAACTTCCAATTAAGCTAGCATATGCCTTTTAATTTATCACATCATTTTCACTTTCAACAGGAAACAAATGAACACTTGAATCAAAAAGAGTTACAACATGCTTGTAATCAAGAAAGTTATATTTTTTCAAAATTTTCTCAACATAATGTGACTGGTCAAGGAAAATTGCATCACCTGTTTTAGTAATTTTTATTTCAAGAATAAAATTTTCCTCACCAAGATCATTCATATCAAAATGGCTTCTAAGAATATTTTTAGTTTCACCAAAAACATTCATGTTAGAGCCAAAGATCAATAAATCATCAACATAGAGGCAAACAATAACATGTGAATTATGCCAAGACTTATGATAAATGCACTTATCACACTCGTTTGTTTTTAAACCATTTTCAATCATGCAGGAAACAAATTTCTCATCCTATTGCTTTGGGGCCTGTTTCAAGCCATATAGGGATTTAGAAAGTTTACAAACTTTACTTTCTTGGCCTGCTTCAATAAAACCTTCGAGTTGTTCCATATAAATTTCCTCATTTAGGTCCCCATTTAAAAAAGCAATTTTTACATCCATTTGATGAATATGCAGATAAAAAATTGCAGCAATAGCAATTAAAGTCTTATGGATGTAATTCTAATTACCGGAGAAAAAGTATCAAAAAATTCTAGGCCTTCTAGTTGTTTAAAACCTTTAACAACTAGTCTAGCCTTGTATTTATCAACAGAACCATTAGGTTTTAACTTTTTTTCTTAGGACCCATTTACACCCAATTATTTTACAACCCGGTGGTAAATCAACTAACTTCCAAGTTTTATTGGAAATAAGTGATTCTATTTCATCATTTACAACTTCTTTCTGAAAAATAGCATCATGTGAAGATACAACTTCTTGTAAAGTGAGAGGGTCATCTCCAACATTAAAAATATAAAAATCAGGACCAAAATCTTTTTCTACTCTAGCTCTTTTACTTCTTCGTATCTCAAAATCATCATTTCTTTATTTTTCAAAACAGAAGTAGAAGAACTAGGTGGTAATAAAATATGACCCCCACTATTTTTAGAATCAAATGAAAATATATTTTCGTGAAAACTAGCATCACCTGATTCTATTATTATATTATCTTCAAGATTAAAAAATCTATAGGCTGTACTATTTGAAGCATAACCAAGAAAAGCACGAGTAGTAACTTTTTTACCCTACTTAGAAATTTTGGGATCCATTAGCCTTACATAAGCTAGACAACCCCAAACTCTTAGATATCCCAAATTTGGCTTGTGACTTTTCCACAACTCAAATGGTGTTAATTTTGTCTTTTTATGAGGCACACGAGTTAACACATAACAAGCAGTCAAAATAGCTTCATCCCAAAAATTTAGAGGTGCACTAGACTCAATAAGAATGCCATTAGTCAACTCAACCAAAGTTCTATTTTTTCTTTCTGCTACACCATTAGACGCAAGAGAATAAGGTGGAGTAGTTTCATGAATTATTCCCACTGATCTAACAAAAGAATTAAACTCATTAGACTCATATTCATGACCTCTTATCACCTTCTAATTCTTTTTATTTTCTACCAAACCAATTTTCAACTTCATGGAGATAAATTTTAAAATTTTCAAAAGCATCACTTTTATTTTTCATCAAGAAAACATATGTATACTTAGAAAAAACATCAATAAAAGTGATAAAAAATCTATTTCCTCCACTAGTTAAAATTTCTCCATGTTCACAAATATCAGTAGGAACACACTCTAGCAACTCAGTTTTTCTTCCAACTTGAAAATGAGGCCTTTTTGTGATTTTGGCTTTAGTACAAGCCTCACATTTTTCAAAATCCTTTTTAATCATTGGGATTAATCCTAAACTACTCGTGATTCCCACATAACGATTATTAATATGACACAAAAGAGCATGCCAAAAATTAGTAGAAGAAAGCATGTAAACAGAATTAGAAATTTTATTCATCTCAACATTCAACTTGAACATCCCATCACAAGCATACCCCTTTCCCACAAAAATACCTTTTTAACCATTACTTATTGATCGAACTCAATAATTTGTTTGAAGCCTGCTTTATTAAGAAGAAAACTAGACATCAAATTTTTTCTCATGGAAGGAGTAAAAAGTACATCTTAATGTTAATACCCTTCCAGAAGTGAAGCTCAACTCGACATCTCCCTTCCCAAGAACTTGAGTGGTGTGAGAATCACCAAGCATGATGGTTTTGGGCTCCTCAAAAGGAGTATACACTTTGAACCAATCTTTGTCATAGCAGACATGACGGTTTGCACCAGAATCAGCCCACCATACATCAACATTTTCAACCATATTTATGTCTGTTATCACCACCACAAGTGGCTATTCGGTAACGTTCACCTGAGGTGTAGGACCACGTTTCCAAAACTTGCAAAATCGAGTAATATGCCCACTCTTGCCACAAACAAAGCGTGGTCCTCCATCTTCTACATGTTCGAAACAAATAAGGCTCGTCCCAATAGTACTGCCGAGCATCCCGCAAGAATTTCTTCTTTTGGTAGGCTTTGATATCTTCCGGAACTATGCACCTTCGTTACCAAATAATTGGCAATGTCGGCATACCACGGTGCCACCTCCGTTTGCACGACCCAATACCCTCTCATCCGAAAGCATCATCTATGTCAAGCTCGTCGAAGGTCTCCCGGCCCTCTTCAAGACGAGAGAGATGGTCGGCCAACTCCGGTTTTCGAGTGCCCTTGCGATCCTTCACCTTAAAATCAAACTCTTGCGGAATAGCACCCATCTATCGATCGCCGCGGCTTTGCCTCCTTTCTTTGCACGCGAGGTATCTCGAGGTCGCATAATCGGTGTAAAACACGACTTTGGACCCCAACAAGTAGGCCCGAAATTTCTCAAAAGCAAACACAATGGCAAGCGACTCTTGCTCCGTCACCGTGTAATTCATCCGGCGCATTTAGTGTTCGCTTACATAATAGATTGGGTGCATAATTTTATTGTGCTTCCGCCAAGCACAAAGACCTATTGCAAAACCACTAGCATCACACATCATTTCAAATGGCAAGGACCAGTCAGAGCAACAATAATAGCAAAGAGTAAGACGCTCTTTCAACTCATCAAACGCCTTTCGGCACTTATCATCAAACGCA
>NC_081350.1:65663481-65702968 GCF_029784015.1 Lycium ferocissimum | reverse complement strand
AAGATTAGAAATTACCCAAAGCTTGAGTCGATGTTCTTTGAAAACTCTCCAAACACCTAAGAACTTAGAATTCTCAGAATGGAAGAACTATCAGATTCTAGGAATTTTAACACAGTCGCTACAGTGCTTTCTTTGCAATAGCGGTCGACCACACGATCGCGAAGGCTAACCGAAAACACAACACGAAGACCCATCGCGATCGCGAAGCACCGCGACTGAACCACCCAAAACACGTGCCTCCTAGCGATCACAGGGTCTCTTCACGCGATCGCAAAGGAGCACACCAGCAACAGCTGAAACCAAATTTTCTGGTTTTTTACTCCAACACCCCGAAATCCCGAGACTCATCCGGAACTTCCCGGATGCAAACCAAATATGCATACAAACATAAAAACGCGTTACGAGTCCACCCGTGCCCTCGGAATTCCCAACGGAATCTATTTGACCCGATCAACCCCAAAAACTCCAAAGTCAAGTTTCCAACCAAGAACCCAAAACACCCTCAGAAGCCTCGGGAACCAAACCAACTACCCCACCAAGTCATAAACGACCCTCAGGAATCGATGAATTTCGGAAAAGGTAAGATAAGTATTGGTCAAATATTTTCACTTAAAGGTTCTAATTCTTCCAATTTTTGCTAGAATCGCCCGATAACATCGGGAATTGGATCAACAGGGGTAAAATGGTCAAAACAAGCATAACGACTGAACGTGTCGTTACAACTAGTAATGCACTGTCTTATTTGAAGGAAGTTAAAGACATGTTTCTAGACCAAGTGAAGTATCACATATTCATTGATGTTTTGAAAGACTGAGAATGAAAGGTTTGGTACTACAATTTGCCTAGTGTGATCCTCATTAATTCCTATTCTAATTTGGTGATTTATGTGGGACTTAATTACATTAGTCTGTGATATTTTCTCGCAGAATTGATATTGTTGGTATCATAGCAAGAGTGAAAGTCTTGTTTAAAGGGTATCCTAGTTTGATCCTTGGATTCGACTCTTTCTTACCCAAGGGCTATGAAATAACCCTCAATGATAATGATGAGGCTCCTCCGACGAAATCGATTGAGTTTGAACAAGCAGTCAGTCTAGTGAAAAAAACGAAGGGTAGATTTATGTTATCTTATATGATTTTAATAATAAAGGTCTGCTTTTTTCTTCTTCAGAAAAATTATAGTCCCAACTTACTGCTTATCACTTGTCGCAGAAGCGTTTCAGAAATGCTGACCATTCGTACAAATCTTTCATAAACATTTTGGGTACGTATAGGAAGGAGAACAAGGACATCAAAGAGGTGTATCATGACATGATAAAACATTTTTAGTTTGGATACATAGATATTATAGGCGGGTGTCATGTTTTTTGTTTGTTACTATTTTTCCAAATGTATAGATTGTTGTACTTCTCAATGGTCATCTAGATTTGCTAGATGAGTTTACTAGATTCTTTCTAGATCCAGCTACTGTTAATCCGTTTCTGCTAAAGCTCTTTCCTCTGAGTAGCATTATTTGTCCTCATGCAGAAAGAGACCTTAGGATGCAGTATCACATTGATGAAAAGAAATCCGTTCGAAAGGTTGAAGAATTTAGAGGTCCTCGTGAGCCCTAAAGTGTGAGTTCATGGTTATCATTGTCGGATTATCTATATATGATGTGCTGCATTAAAATTATCCACCATTAGCCCTATATGATTTATGATGTCACTGATTGAAGACCATTTATTAGTTAGTATGTATTGATTCATGGTGAATTACAAGTGCTTGTTTTTAAGATTTCAGTCATGCGATGAAACCTAAAGGGAGAGTATTAGTATTATTCTTCTCAATAAGTTGCAAAACATTCAGAGACTTTTTTGATAAAGTTTTTGATATATCTTTTTTTTAGCGTAGTGTTGATGAGTTTGGTTAATGACCTTTTTAACATGATTTTTTAAATCTTTCCAGATACGTGTAACATTTTTTGTGAAAAGGTAAAGGAAAGACTACGAAGTCCGGCTGATTATCGGTAATTCTTAAAATATCTCCATAGTTGCATTTGAATCAGTTTTGTCAACAAAGTAAAGGTTAGAGTTCTGTTACCTTATACAATTTTGATAATAAAGGTCTTACCTTTTTCTTCTTTAATAAACCTTAGTCCTAACTTTCTAGCTTATTATTTCCCACAGAAACGTTTCCAAAATAATGATCATGCGTACAAATCCTTCCTAGACATTTTGAACATGTATAGGAATAAGCACAAGGGAATCAATGAGGTATACCATGAGTTAATAAGTTTTTTTTAATTGGGATGCATAAATAATACAGATGATCTTTATGTTTTGGTTTGTTACTATTTTTTATTTGTGTAGGTTTCCGAACTTTTCAATGACCATCCAGATTTGATAGATGGGTTCACTTGATTCTTACCAAATTCAGCTATTGTCAATCCATTTCTGCTGGATAGGATTATTGGTCCTCTGAGAGACCTAGATTTGAATGACGATAAAACATTGATAAAGTTGTATAAAGAGCAAAAGAGACGTGCTGGAAAAGAGAGCATGGATGAATGAACTCATGATTAGGATTATAAAGAACCTGATAATGAGAATGAAGGAGATAGGCATGCGATGTCTCAATGATAAAATGAAATTTGTTCCGAAGATTGAAGAATTTGGAGGACCTTATGAAGATAAAAATGACCTGATGAAATGTGAGTTCATGATTATCATTGTTTGAATGAATATCTGTATTTCAGGTGCTGCATTAGAATCTTCCACCATTAGCGCTATGGTTTGCGATTGTGCTGACATTGATGTGAAGGTCATCTGTTAGTTAGTAAGTATTAATTCATGGTGAATTACTTAGATGTTTATTTATGTGAGGACCAAGAAACAGTAGATCACTTCCTCCTCCACTGCAAAGTAACTAGACAATGCTGGGACTTGTTCGTAAATATCCATGGAATCTATTGGGTAATGCCACTGAAGGTGAGAGAGACGGACTACTGGCAACACCGGAGAATTCCTAGAGCCTTAAAGAGGATCTAGAGAACCATCAATATCTGCATAGTCTGGACCATTTGGCTAGAGAGAAACAATATATGTTTTGAAAATCAGAAGAATTATACCTCCAGAATAAAGGATAATTGCCTCCAAGATTTAAATTTCTGGAGTAAATGTCATATGGCGGATAGTCTTAGAAATTATATGGATTTTCTAGATTTACTTGGAAGAAAGATGTAACTTACTGCATGGCTATCCCCTGCAGGTCTTTTGTATCCATTAAGTACGTTCTTGGTACTTTAGTAATAAACCTTACCTTATAAAAAGAGAACACGCGCATTACATATTGAACTACAACAAATGATAAAGCTATACATTTTCTCTCTGGACGTCTCTTTGCTGGGCGTTTTGGTTTGTCCCTCTTTTCCGCTAGGTTTTGAAGGCTAAAAGAAGAGCAAAATGGCATTGAATAGGGGGTTAGCTGCTCCAGAATAGATAGCTATTAGTAGGCACTTATCAAAGCATGTTTCATAGCATAGTGCAAAAAGAGAGGGGAAAGGATGAGGCAACAGGCAACAAATAATGGTGCACAGTAAATTATATCACATATCTTCAGCCTGTAAGGCGATGCAATATTCAATGCACTAGCAGGCATGACTTGAAATTGAAGGAAGAAGTCTACTAATATCTATTGCTAAAAATTCCACTCATTCCTCTTGTTACTGCATCTTTTCTCGCTTTTTAAGGCACGGGGAAGATGAAGCAGTTGAAATCATTCTATCGAATGGCTACCAAATTGCCCATAAATCCAAACCCTATTTCAAAATGTTTCGCGGTGGAAAATCCTACATCAAGAGCCAGCTTCTCTAACTCGTTTCCTGTATCACAAATCATACATTTACCACGGATTAAAGACACAACATGCAAAAATATTGGAAGAAGGTAAAAAGATTAATCAATTTCCCTAAATTAAGGTTTTCTTTTTCTTCATTTCATCAAGGGAGAGATTTGATGTCAACTTCAGTCTGCTCTCTAATTGCTGTCTTACCTTTCCATTTTTTGTTTTTACTTTTTACCGTTACAAGGGTGATGGATGCAAAGTCAGCATGCCTCTATTTCTTCTTCAGGTCAGTTTTCTCATCCATGAAGAGTTTCGAAATGCATCATTTGTTCATGTTTTCACCCCGGTAGTGGAGTCTCCGGTTCTAATCAAGTATGTTTCATAACCAACTAAGGGAGGCGAATGAAGTTGAACATTGAAGAGAGTCATCAATTGAATAACATGTTTTTCTCCAGAAGAAAATAAAGAATAGATGAAGAAACGTTATTTTTATCTGTTTGACAGGTGTTTCAAATTAAACTTATTTAAGAAAAAAAGGTTACTCATGTTACTTTATTTCTAAATCCAAAATTTAAATAACATATCACAACATTATGCATGCACAAGGCTTCAGAAGTCAGAACTGCTTACAGCAGAAGTGACTCAACTAAAACTGCTTAAACTATATTGGTAAAAAGATCAGACCTGTCAGAAAGTCTTTGATAGAGCTTTTCAAGTATGTGTACTCATCTTCTAGGCCATAACCACTCGCTACAGGAACGACTATATTGTCGATCATCAATTCCTAGACAGAACATAAAAAATAAAATTAGACAAATTCTGTAATATTACTACTCATGAGATGCTGGAAAAGAAAACATTAAGAAGTTTGCACATTACAATCTGTGATGGAGATACCGGAATTGTCCATAATGCAGAATAACAGATTATTCCCCGGAATCTGATGGATAGGAAAGTGACTTGCTTTTTGACTTGTGAAGAAAATATGGTCCCATATGGATGCAATTTAACTTTGCTGATATTATGTGGAGTAATATTCTTGAGCTATACTACAGATGATATCCACTCACATAGAATTGTCCAACTTATGACGGGTGAAGATCACTATTTCCCTTCTATATCATAAAGCTACAACTTCTAAATTCTCATAAAGCAGTTTTCTCCTTCCCCTTCCGCTACCCCCGCTTGTCCTACACCCTAAGGGGTCGTTTGGTTTGAACACAAGTTATTCTAGGATTAGTTATGTTGGGATTAGTTATACTGGGATTAGTTATGTTGAGATTAGTTATCCTGGTATTGTTGATTGTTAGTTTGTTGTATTAAAAGTAACATGCATTGCATAATTTCTAAGAAAAAGTTGTTTGTTTACAAAAATACCCTCCACCTTATTTAGTAGAAAAGGGGTTTGAGGGACCTCGAGGCTATTTTTGTCATTTTCATTGTTTTATCCTGGGATAACTAATCATGGGATTGTTATTCCGCCCTCTGCTAGGGATAACTTATCCTGGTACTATTTTTAATCCTATCCCAGGATTATTAACCAAACAAAGGATAAGGTGGTACTAAAGTTTTATCCCAAGACTAATTTTTCCTTATCCATCATACCAAATGACCCCTAAAAGTGTTGGAAATCTTATGGAAAATACCTGATCATGAACACTTGTAGGGAATTCTTCAAAGCTTAAGGCATGTCAAAGACACAATCCTTAAGGATATTTCACCCGATGTAGGTGTATCCCCCGGGATTCAACAAGCTCTTCTAGTATAAAACTAGGAGACAGAAACAAACAAAGATTTATTTTGGTAGCAAACCCAGCAGAAGGAAAGAGAATAATCTTATGTATTCTTGATATATCTATTTCATCAAATGAAAGAACTTGACTATATATAGGTAAAAGAAATCATCTCATAAGAGTGATGTTACGACAATGTTCAATTGCCAGATTAATGGCTCCAAGCCTCCAGCGGCACAATGTAAAATAATGATAATAATGAGTCAATGATCTGTTACTAACTTACTAATGCAAAGTAACGTTAGGAATTCTGAAGAAAGATGGTCAATCAAGGCTATTCAGGAGTAATAAAGGATATGCTACAAGGAGTATTAAAGGTGATTAAAATTAATCATGGCTAATAAGAATAAAGAATATGTTACTACTTATTTTTGAGATATAAGAATTTTTTTTTTTCCAACAAAAAGAACATGATAAGCTTCAAGAGTCTATTCTGTTTCCATTGTTGTCACCATTTTTGCTAAGTAACAATATGTTCTGTATAAGGGCCAAGAAATATGTACTGACTACATCCTTAAAAAAGCCAACAAGGGAACCCAGGGAATCTTTGAATTTCCAAACAAGTGTTTCGGACATGAATAATGGCCATCATTGTTTCAAACATTCAAATGGAACTGTAATGCATCCCTAAAGCACAGAGTTTTAATCAGATAAAGGAAAAGATAATGAAACCAATAACTTACTCTATACATCTTCAGGGTGATGCAAAAAGAATGTATTAAACCTGCCAACAACTACCTGAATTGTGGTGCTCAAGGGGTTGATACTCTTATTGAAGTCAAGAACAGATACCGTTGAGCCTTGTTTTAAAACTCGAAATATCTCTGCCATAGCTTTATGTCTATCAACCACATTTCGTAATCCATAGCCAATAGTAACAGCATCAAAGGAGGAGTCAGGAAAGGGTAAATCAAGCGCATTGCCCTCCATCCACCTTCATAATCATATGCATTAATCCCTCACAGTGACTCAGGGAACATGAAAACTAATTGGAAGGAGTAAGAAGGTCAGAGTACAGAAGATAATGCACGTGTAACTGGTAAATGTAGCATGTGAAAACATTTTGGAAGTTGACTAGATTTTATTTTTACCAGCAGATTTTGCTAAACTGTGTTGGCAAATAACCTTCCCAACATTATCTGTTTGAATATATTGACAGTTTAATTACCAATGCTCACTTGATGTTCTTATAACATGTCTTTGAACGTAATTTCTGCCGAGTCGAAGCGATTAATAATTGTTCCTTTGAGAAATCAAAACCGAACGCCTGCAAAGCCAAATGTACTAATGAGAAAGCCAGTTCAGTAATATTTGACATCCAAAAATTCAGAAATTAAGATAACTAGCCTAGGCTGCTTCGATCATGTAATCCAGTTACCTATTCAAACTAGAAGTGACAGTATCACCAGGTTCAAGTTCATTCAAGAAATTTTTGTTTTTTCCCCTTTCAATGAGTAAAAAGAACTGTAAGAATGATGCCAGAGATGGCTTCTCCTATGCTAAGTTATAGGAGTCATGGTTTCTATAATGAGATATAGGGAGGCAGGAACTGGAAAATGCATAAAGAGACACAGTAATTTGCTATGTTATAAAGGATGTTAATTAGCAAACAATAAAAAAAGGTGACTGAACAGAAATAAATAAATGTCTGATTCTCACAACAGCAAAGAAGATTCGACAATGGTAAAATGATCTCTTGATAATAAAACAACAGGTAGTTATAAAACAGTTAATGAGGCACCAAGGTAATTAGGAATAGAGGCACAAGTTCCTTTTCTCTTCCTTGTAAGAATATTATCTTTCCTTACTTCTTATCTCCACGTGTGATAGTTAAACGCCACAATTTTCTTATAGTTTTCATTTCCAATAAAACAAAGGAAGGATATTATGTCTTGATATTTTGGTAATTCCATAGAGCCATCTATTTAAATCAGCTTACGGAATTTATCAGGATGGTCAATGAAAGAATTGAGTTGCTTCTGAAATGGTGAATAATAACTAGCAAAACGACAATTACACAATGGAAGAATAGAAAGAACGAAAAATAGAATATAAAGCAAACCAGAGACAGCAAAAAGAAAGAAAAGGGAACCTTGCCATTAGGTCCAACTCTCTCAGACAAAAGAAACGTCAAATCTCCACTTCCACAACAGACATCTAGTACGTTGTCCCCTTCTTTAGCTCTGCAATACAAGCTCAATAGTTCCAGCTTAACTAGGACATAAACATAGTCCAAATCCAAGAATTATGCCTAAGAACAGCGAAAAAAGGGTGGAAACTTCTACTCCCTCTGCCCTGTGTCTCTCTTCCTCTTTGAATGGATTTAAATAAGATGCACCAACAGTGTAACGTTTTTTCCATCAATTAAACAGCCAACTACAGTTTATAGTAAGCATGGAGTAGTACATCGCTTATCAAAAGGAAAAGGATATAAGTATTAGTTATACTGTTATTGCAGAAAACTTAAAACACATTCCTGATGTCCGGCATGTTTTCACTTTCCTAAAAATAGTTACATTATTTCAATATTAACCGTTATTAGTTTATTTACAATGCACAAGCATCTTATACTTTACCCAGTGAGAGATGCAACTCTTCCGATGTGGGTTCATCCGAACATAGTATTTGTGATACGAAATATAGATACATATACTGTTTAAATCATGGAGCCCCTCTGGCTTTACCCGTAGAAAGCCAACCTTTGCAGACAGAGAAGAAGCTTCCATTTTTCTCAAATTGTATGCAGGTCCTATATGACAAAAGATGCTGTCAGTTTGAAGGAACTATGACATTTCTCTTCATTCCCAAATTATGAAGGATCCCAAAGTAACAGGTGAGATTATGTAATATCATTCTCAACTGGGACAACATTCCTTAGTTTTCTGGTTTACATGTTTACTGTTCTTATAATTAAAATATTTCTATAAATGTATGGAAAATATACTCAAAGAGAAAACTTTGACATCAACTTTATATCAAATGGTAACTGTAAGAATTTAAATTTTGTTGGATTTAAATTCATAAAATAATTTGGACTAAATTTTAAATTCAAGATATATTAGTCCAAATAAATATCATTGGCTAATATGATCTAATAAATTATTTCAGTCCAATAAATGAATTTAATTAAAGATTCAGTTTTGTTGGGCTAGTCCATTTATTTGGGATACAAATTATGAGCCATTTCGATTAAATAAATGTCATCTTATTCTATAGGCCAAACTTGTTCGACGTGTCAAATGACGTGGCATGACAAGTCAAATTAAAGAGCCAATAGGATCATGCCACATTCCCAGAATGATGTGGCATGCCTAGTCAAATCAAAGGCCAAACAACATGTGGCATATGTACAAGTGGCAAGTTCCGAGCAATCAAATGTGGTCTTGTCACTGCTTCAACTTGATTGATCAGTGATCCAAATCAACCAATCGAAGGAAACAAGTTTGTCATCATTACAACTCTTCTCTCCCACAACATTTTTTTTATATAGGGTAAGATTTATTAATAAATTACCAAGATGGTAGGAAATCAAGATATTGATCCATACCCTCTAACAAGCCCTCCTTACACCAAATAGTAAGATAATGAATAGAATTGTTTTTTACCACAAAAAGGTGACTCTTTTTTCCTTCAAAGCATATATTGTTTTTCTCCAGCCATAGAATCCACAAAATACACAGTGGAATTTTTCACCAAATCTGTTTTGGCCTCTTTTGTCTCCCATATTCAAAAAAGGGACGAAAATTCAGAACATGAAACAAGATAGAGCTCGTGGATCAAAGGCTACAAATTTCTCTACAAGGTGCAAGCATTCAAGGATTCCTCTACAAGTTTCTTTCAAATACACAAAGATCAAGAACGAAGGAAAATCAAATACCAAGGCATTCAAGATCAAAGTTAATTGTTCATGATGGTCATCAAAGCATTGTTGACGACTAAATCAAATCCACATTCAAGTGCAAGATTATAATTCAAAATCAAGCCTCAAAAGTACCTTGAATTCACATAAGTCAAGATCAAATCCATTAATTTCAAGATCAAGCTCAAATGCCCTTAGAAAAGAAGATTAGAGAAATTATAGAGATTGTAATATTCACTATATTGAAATAAAATACTACACCCTCTGTCCCAATTTATGTGACACCGTTTGATTGAGCACAAAGATTAAGAAATAAAGGAAAACTTTTGAAATTTATGGTTTAAAACAAACTTTGACATTTCGGTAAAAAGGGAATTTTAAAGTTAAGTTGTTTCTACTTATAAAGGTGACTTTCTTTTTGGGACAAACTAAAATGAAAAGTGCGTCATAGAAATTGTGACATTCTTTTTGGGACAGACTAAAAAGAAAAGTGTGTCATAGAAATTGATACACAGGTACTATTATTATACTCCCTCCGGATCAAAAAGAGTGTCCACTTGCCCTTTTTTTCTTTTCTTGTTCAAAAAGAGTGTCCACTTACCAAATCAAGAAACAATTAACCTTCAAAGTACCTATTTTTGCCTATTAGATAGTATTTTCTTAAGGGTTGCGCAAATGGCTAAGTGAACACACTTTTTGATCCGGAGGGAGTAATATTTTGTTATATTTATTATAATTTTTTCAGGCGAAACTTATTGTCTACAGTATCCAGTAAAATGTGACATAAACAGTAGATTACCAAACATTGTCATATACATATATAAAATAGGAGGGAGGGAGGAAGAAAGAGGTGGATAATTACCGGCTCCAAGAAACAGCCATTCTTTTCCATATGCGATGTTGACCCAAACTCAGCATATCATTCAACTGCAACACATAAAAATTGTGCAAACAATGTTACATTTGAATAGTGAATGGAGGTTCTTTAGTGCTGGTACTTACGTTATCATAAACAGGGGCAATGCGGTTAAACAGCGCTTGCCGTTCACTGGAACACCGAATTTGGAAAGTGGGTCCGGCAAGTGAAGAAACACCCAGCTGAAGGGAAGCCATTGTTGTCAGTTCCTTACCTGCACCTCTTCCCTTTTGTTGATGACTTTTTGTCTTTAAAAGGATAATGTCACTTTGGTCCCTCTGTGTAGATGTTCTCAATTTTAACTCAAGAAAAAGGCTTAATGCCCTTTTTTTTTTATTTTGGCACTAACTAAGTATTATTCCTATTGAATTCCTGAACTCATCTTTGAGTGTGTCTACCAAACCCCTTAAATCTAATTTTTATTAGAAGCAAAAACTAAATTAGGAAAATGAAGGTGAAATAATATTTTAGACATGTGGTAAGCTATTCTTTAGGTCTTGAATGTATCGATTTCTACTGGTTCTGCTCTTTCACTGTCAGCTTAATTAAGAGCTACTCTTTTTTCCCCTCTCAATTGCTACTAATCTTAGTTAAAAGATGGCATAATTAAATTAGAATATATATTAGCATGTTGCTATATTGAAGATGGAATACTATGTAAGTCGGATTGTGTTTGATAAACACACTTAAGGACGAGTTCAGTGGTTTAATAGGAACAATACTTAGTTGAGGTACCAAAATGAAAAAAATGGACAAGTTTAGGGGGTCGTATATGTATTAAGCCCAAGAAAAATGATAGTATAATGACAAAGTCAGTTGGAATCATTAACATTGAATAGTACCTCCCGTCTATTTTACTAGTCGCCCTTATTAAAAATACATGGTTCAAAATAGTCATTATTTAAGAAACCAAAATATAATTGAGTACATTCTTTCTATATTGCCCTTAGTAATAATTATTCTTTGAAGTAATAAATATTGACTAACTAGCATAGAAAACCTAAGAGAGGAGATTAAAGAAAGAATATTTATTAAAGAATGATTAACAGTCTAAATGATTAAAGATAACAAATAAGGGTATGAGAGTCAAAACATATAATTTTAAGGGACGTGTAAACTAAAAAATGACAAGTAAACTGGACCTGAGGGAGTATCTTTCTTCTGATCTATTAAGTAAGTTAGTTGTTACAACTCAAAAAACAATTCGCGTCATTTGCGCCGTAAGTACACTAACGTAAGCCCGGAAAGGTTATGGGACCCTTATAAGGTTAAGGAATACTTTTAACAAGTGTTAAGCAAGTGTCTAAAGGTTTCGAGTGTCACGCCCCGAACCATGGCCTGGGCACAACACGGCACTTGGGTCTTGCTTACATGTGTCCGAGCGAACCTCATGGCCTGCTTGTCAACATGGGCATCAAAACAACATAATCTATATGATTCAATTTCAATGAATCATGAAAACGTAATTGCGGAATAAAGTCTTGAAGTAATCTCATAGCATGAAAAATCATGAAAAAAGTAATATTCTGCAAACATAAAAGCACAACTGACTCCGTGAACTAACATCTGTCTATGAAACCTCTAAAACATGTCTGAATACTAACTACCAGGACATGGCCCTGGACTACCATAAACTGAATACTAGTGCGTACTCCATGTTAAACCCCGAGAGAAGCGGGGCTCGCAATAAGCCGATAACCGAGGTGATCTACCGCATGTGTATGCTCCGAAAATCGGTATCATGAAGTGCGGTTCCCGGCAAAAAGGACGTATAGTACATGGTGAATAGTACTAGTATGTAAAACTGCATTTAAATGAAGAACGTGGCACAATATAGGTATAGGACATGAACTCGAAACCGAATATAACACACCGAACATGAGCATGAAGCGTGAGTAAAGTCTGAAAACAGAAAATCAATGGAAATACATGTATATATAACTGCTTGTAATGTGGGGAGTGCTATAGTATAATCGACAACATGATCTGGTACTTGCATCCTACCAGTAGAACACTCACACCTTGCCAGGGATATGAGATTTAACTAATAATAAGCATGTAAGGATCCAAATTACATAATGAAGGTGTTTCCTCCTTGCTGACAACCCTTATTCTACGGTGGCTACGTAGTTTCAGGCTTTACTGAGCCTTCTCGGTTAACTAAGCAAATCCCAAAATATTTGAATTATCATGATAGCTTGTGAGATCATGGTTTCATGAGATACTTGTCATAGTCTTGCAAACATGTTTTTGATTCATGAATAATAATAACAATCATAAATACATATAGTTATCTTGAAAACATGCTTGTGTCTTACTAATAAAACCATAAAGTTTTAATAAAAACATAATGGGAATGCATAAGGATGAATTCATGATTCACGGATTAAGCTTGGGTTCATAATAACCGTAATGGAAGATTAGGAATACAATAATGGATATAGATACACAATTCATGATCATAATTACATAACTATGGGCTATCAATATATTGGATTTAATGCCCTAGGATTTGAACTTCATAGAATATAAGACAATAAAAATAAAAGAAACGAGGCATGGGGAAGAACGTAGAGATTCCCACATGTAGGTGAAGTTCTACATACCTTGGTAAAGTTCCAAACTTGAAATAATTCTCTAGGGTTTAGACCTTGAGCCTTGAGTTTGGGTTTTTCTTGGAAACCCTAGATTAGGAATAATGATTTCTTGCTTAGATTATTAGAGTATATGTTAGAATTGAGTTGGAAGAGCTTGGATTGACTTACCTTGATCTTTTGGATTGTTGCTAGGGCTTGGAATTGTGAATAATGAAATAAAAGAACTGAAGGCTTGAATTTATACTAAAGTGAGGCGGAGAATTACATGGACGAGTTATACGGTCCGTATAATATGTCCATATTTTATCGTGGGGCAAACAAAATGTCGAGTTGAAATTTCATGAAATATGGACGAATTATACGGTCCGTATAAAATTATATGGACCGTATAACTCATTCGTATAACATGACCAGTAAGCGGACTGCTCTGCAATCTTTCAAGAAATGGCCATAACTTTTTGTACAGATGTCCCCTTGACCTTCATAATATACTGTTGGAAAGGTATTTCAAAGGGATACAACTTTCATCAAGGAAATTTTCCCAAATTCCTAATTAATAAAGGGGTTATGGTCGCTGGAATTAAGACCTTCTACAACTCACTTGAAAACATGCCCCATAGAGTGGCTTCCAACTTTGCTTTGCCCAAAGACGCTTCTTATGATTTGATTAGTTTTCAAAACACTTCATATAACCCTTATATTGGTTCCATTATATTATCATCTTACGAGTCAAACCTTAGCCCGAAGCTACGAGGTGTTGCATCGGGATCAAGTGAATTGAAGAAATTAAGTCTGTCGAAAATTTGGGAAAACTTGTGTTACACCTCGAAAAATTTCATGTCGTCATGTGGTAGATAGACTAATGCAAGGTGAGATGAATACGATGTCCCTACAAGTAAGAAAGGTTATTTGGCGATTCTAATTAAGATTCCAAAGACATTTGAGGCAAGGAAAGAAAGTTCGTTGAGAGAGGCAAGGTATAAGTCGTGTTTTGGAAGGATTTTGCAAAGTACTGAGCTAATGTTAATTTAATAATGTCTTGAGGAAGAGTTATAACACTCCCTAGATTGTTAATGAAGTTTTAAACAAGTGCTAAGAAGGTTCTATAAGGATTGGAGATCAAACGAAACGACGAGATCAAGTTCGAAAAAAGGGTGAGTTATATGACCCATTATACGGTCCGTATAACCGTCACAGTGACGGGTGAACATTGAGAGTATTATACGGTCACTTATACGGACCATATAAGGTACTGTATAATGGTTGTAGAAAGGATGATTGTTGGTGCAATTTCACGGTCACTTATACGGACCATATAAGTTTATACGGACCGTATAAGTGTCCCCATAATCCATGACGGGTCAGATTTTCCCAATTATAAATATAAGACCCCAAGTTATTATTTTCATTTCTCATTTTCCTCCACACTTCTTGAATTCTCTAGAACACTCCACATATCTTATGAACAGAAATTCAAGGGAAATCAAAGATCAAATACCAATAACGAGTGGAATCAAAAGCAAGAATGCTAACTAAGGTTGATGGAAGCTAGAAATCTCTTTGGAAGTGAAGTTAGGGTTTTCTCCAAGTGAATCATTTCCATCCAAAACTCATTCCTACACAATCAAAGGTGAGTTTTATGTTCATTTCATGCTATTAATAGTATTGAATGGTTGAGAGACTTGGATTATGGAAGAAAGTAGAAAATGGAGTACAAATATGAGAATAGTGAAATCCTTGAATGGTAATTTGATTTGAATCATAGTTCTTGACATGCTATGAGTATAATCTTATTATGAATGATATTAAAAATGTTGAAGAAGCATTATATGTGAATGCTTAGGGGTGACTTGAAGAGGGAATTGTGAGAATTGAATAATATCTAGCTTAACAAGTCTATTGATCGTGATATTGTGGATGTTGTTGTTGATGTTTGGGAGTTGTTATATTATATGGAGAAAGTTGTAGAAACAAAAGAAATGCTGCCTATTTTTGTTAGCTTTTAGTCGATTTAGCTTAAGCTTAAGTATATTATTGATTATCTAATCGCAGCACGAATTTTCTTGAATGTAGAATCGTCGGCTTCGAAGGGAACCATTTAGTCGATAAAATTAATGAGACAAAGAGGTATGTAAGGCTAGTCCTTTCTTTTTTAAGGCATGATTTCCTTTATCTTTCCATGACTCTCTTACATTCCGGAAACGATGAGTCTATGATTGTTAAGAGCCTCTCATGAGATAAAGATAAGAGACGTGTTATGAATATGATAATGACGATGATGAATTTACGTCTACAGACTGTAAAGCTTATGATATGATAGTCTTATGATTCCTTGATGTTATTCATTGTTGTTAGACTCACCTATGACGCTAGTTCCTTCAAGGTGGGACATGATGATCATGACTACTCCATAATGGAATCACGGGTTCTCGACCTTACGTCACCCCGATAGAGTCGTAGTTTTTACTTGAGTTTTATGCATGCTTTATGATAAGTATATAATGATGAGATTACACCGTGCCTACATGGCCGGACAGACACCGCTAAGGCGGGCGGCATATATACCATGTCTAGATGGCATGGGCAGACACCACTAGTGGGCGGCATGAGATGTTTACCCCGGACGCGGAATAATGATGATCACATCGCACCTATATGGTCGGGTAGTTACATAAATATGTTTACATGATATGATGTTGTTTATTATATGAGTTAGCATGCATGATTCCGCCTTAAGAGGCAATCAGTTGTTACCCCTTTATCTTATATTCTTGCATCTTTTAATCATGTTATTGTGTATGCCTTACATACTCAGTACATTGTTCGTACTGACGTCCTTTTCTTTCTATGGACGTTGTGTTCATGCCCACAGGTAGACAGGGAGGCGGCCCAGATTCTTAGGAGCTATTCGGCAGATTCACAGGAGCACTCCACTATTCTGGAGTTGCCATTTATTGATACATTCTTTTATGTACATATTTGGGCACGACGGGGTCCTGTCCCGTCCTTATGTCTCAGCACTCTAGTAGAGGCTCGTAGATACGTATGCGTAGGTAGTAGTTGTCTCATGAATACGTCAGTGTATATTTTTGTATATCATTTTTGCACCCGTGAGGGCTTATGTATATTTATGTATTGCCTTAGAGATTATGTGTGTCCAGGATGGGTACGATTATTAGCGTAATGAGTGGTGCTCGGTAGTCAGCTCCGGGCACCCGTCATGGCCCTTTAGTCGGGTCGTGACAAAAGTGGTATCTGAGAGCGTTCCGTCCTAGGGTGTGTCTATGAGCCGTGTCCAGTAGAGTCTTGTTTATGGGTGTGAAGCGCCTCCCATTTATAAACAAGAGGCTGCGGGGCATTTAGGAAAATTGACCGTCTTTCTTCTTATTAGATCGTACAATAGAGCACCACTCATTACGCGGCTGGAAAGGGTGCCACCAATGAATGTAGAAGAAGGTGAATTCCATAATGAGGCTCCGTCCCATACTTCTCACACTCCGCCTATTCTAGAACAACAAGGAGGGGTCTCTACTCCAGCTCCTATGCCTCCAGTTGCTCCAACGAGTGATTCGGGTCAACAGATGACCGAGGCCATTCAGTTATTAACTCAGTTGGTTGCCGCTCAGGCTCAACGGCAAAGTGCGGGTCCTAGAGCCACTAGTGCAAGGGCCCATGATTTCATGAGTTTAAATCCCCCGGAATTTTTCGGGTCGAAGCCGGATGAAGACCCGCAAGGTTTTATAAATGAAATGTTGAGGACGTTGAGAAACATCCATGCCTTCGATACTGACTCTGTGGAGTTGGCATCTTATAGACTCCGGGATGTAGCGGTCCTTTGGTACAATAATTGAATTTCTTCAAGAGGAGAGGATGCACCTCCCCCGGTTTGGAAAGAGTTCGTGAAAGCATTTATTTGTCATTATTTGCCACCCGAGTCCGTCGGGCCGGCCGATAAATTCTTGAATCTTAAGCAAGGGAATATGAGTGCCTAGGAGTATAGCCTTCAGTTTAATTCATTGGCTAGATATGCTCCGACTATGATGGCTGTCATGGGAGATAGAGTACATAGATTTGTGAGTGGCTTAGGGCCACATTTGTTCAAAGATTGCTTGACAGCTTCATTACAGGAGGGGATGGATATTTCCCGTATTCATGCTCATGC
Organism: Lycium ferocissimum; assembly: GCF_029784015.1. Taxonomy (NCBI): domain Eukaryota; kingdom Viridiplantae; phylum Streptophyta; class Magnoliopsida; order Solanales; family Solanaceae; genus Lycium; species Lycium ferocissimum. The sequence continues at coordinate 65,685,817 of NC_081350.1, read as the reverse complement.
CCAGAATTTAGAGGAGCAACAACAGCCGCGCCGAGGTGAGCGTGATATTGATAGAGGACAGAGTAAGAAGGCCAGATCTGCTAGTAGTGAGTATAAAGGGGGTCAGCAACAGTATTCCAGGTATTCGGGCCAGTCCGCGACTAGTACACCTCCTCGGTTCGCGGGTAGGAGATTTGATCGCCCTATTTATTCTGGTCCGGGTCAGATTTCGAGAGTCCCAGGTCCTTAGTTTGGAGGTGATCCTAGCCAGCGGAGACCATCGGTGCCGCGATGTAGCCAATGTGGTAGATTGCATTCAGGCAGTGTCGCCGAGGTTCAGATGCTTGCTATGCCTATGGTCAGGTTGGGCATATGATGCGTGATTGTCCATCGATGGGTGGTAGAGTTAGGGCTCAGCCCACAGGATCAGCAGCTGGTTCTTCCTCATCCGTGCGCCCGGTAAGGCAGACTTCCCAGACTCCAGCAGGCCGCGGTAGGGGCAGAGGGGGAGCGTCCAGTTCAGGTGGCACCCAGCCCCGTATTTATGCTTTAGCCGGACGTCAGGATCTTGAGTCCTCCCCGGATGTGGTTACAGGTATATTATCCATATTCTCTCATGACGTTTATACATTGATTGATTCGGGTTCTACGCTGTCTTATATTACTCCTTATATTGCTAGCCGAATTGGGGCGAAATGTTATACCCCGAAAAATTTTATGTCGTCGTATGGTAGACAGACTAATGCAGGGTAAGAAGTATACGGTGTTTCCACAAGTAAGAAAGGTTACTTAATGGTTCTAATTAAGATTCCAAAGACATTTAGAGCAAAAGAAGAAAGTTCGTTACGAAAGGCGAAGTATACGTTGTGCTTTGGAAAAGGGTTTGCGAAGTACCAAACTAATGTTGACTTAATGATGTCTTAAAAAAGAGTTATGACACCCCTTGGATTGTTAACAAAGTGTTAAACAAGTTCCAATAAGGTTCCATAAGAGTTGGAGACAAAATGAAACGACGAGGACAAGTTTCGGGAAATTATGGATTGTACGGTCCTTTATACGGATCGTATAATTTATACGGCCAGTATATCGGTCCGTAGAACTCTCCCAGAGGAGGATGAGATTCTGGAGGAAATGTACGGTCCAATTATACGGGCCGTATAATTTATACAGTCCGTATAATAGGCCGTAGATTTCGGGTTGGGTCAAATTTTCTTTTTCCATATATGCACGACTCTTCTTCTTATTTCTCATTTCCCACGTCTTCCATACTCTCAAAAGTCCTAGAACCTTCTTCCGAGTATACCAAGACAAATCTAAGGTGAAATCAAAGATCAAACACCAAAAAGTAGTAGAATCAAGTGCAAGAGTGCTAGCTAAGCTGATGGAAGCAAGGAATCTCTTTGCAATTAAAGTCAGGGTTTTCTTCAAGTGAACCATTTCCATCTAAAAATCGTTTCTACACAATCAAAGGTAAGTTTTATTATCCTTTCATGTTATTTAGAATATTGAGGGGTTAAAAGACTTTGATTATGGAAGAAAATAGAATATGGAGCTCAAATGTGAAAATAATGGTATTCTTGAATAGTAGCTGACATGAATCATGACTCTTGATGTATTGGTGAATATAATCTTGTTGCAAATGATATTAAGAGTGTTGAAGAAACATTGTGTGTTGACGAATACGATGTAGTGTGGTAATTTAGTTATGGATGGTTTGGAATGGAATTGGAAGAGTTGGATGACGTACGGTTGATGAAGATTGTTGATTATGATTTGTGATGTTGTTATTGATGTTTGGGAGAGTCGTTATATCATATGGAGGAATTTGTAGAAACAAATGAAATGCTGCCCAATTTTCATTAGCTTTAGCTTAATCTTGAGTATGTTTCCGATTATCTAATTCTAGTACGAATCCCTTTGAAGATAGAATTGCGAACTTGGAAGGAAGCGTATAGTCGGCAAGTTAGAAAGGCATAAAGGTATGTAAGGCTAGTCCTTTCTTTTTCCAAGGCATGATTCTTATGACATGATTCCCTTTATCTTTCCATGACCTTCTTACATTCCGGAAACTATGAGTCTATGTTTATAAAGAGCTTCTTATGAGATAGAGATAAAGGATAAGTTACGAATATGATAATGATGATGATGAGTCTAAGTCTAAAGGTTCTAAAGCTCATGATATGATGTTTTGACGAAGTTAATGATCCTTATATGAATCTTTGATATTACTCATTGTTGTTACACTCACCTTATAATGTTAGTTCCTTCAAGGTGAGGCAGGGTGCTCATGATTATGACTACTCCATAACGAAAATCGGGGGTTCTCGACCTTACGTCACCCCGATAGAGTTATAGCTTGTCTTTGAGTTCTATGCATGCTTTATGATAAGTATATGATGATGAGATTACACCACGCCTATATGTCCGGGCAGACACCGCTAAGGCAGGCGACATATACACCATGTCTAGACGGCATAGGCAGACACCACTAGTGGGCGGCATGAGATGTTTACCCCAGACGCGGGAGGCCTGGACGCGGGCTAATGATGATTACACCGTACCTATATGGTCGGGCAGCTTATATATGCATACGTGATATGATGATGTTTATGATGTAAGTTAGCATGCATTATTCAGTCTAAGTGACATTCAGCTACATATTGTTTTATTACTTAATGCTTCCTTATCTCTTCGATATGTTATTATTGTTCATGCCTTACATACTATGTACAATGTTCGTACTGACGTCCTTTTCTTTTCGACGCCGTGTTCATGCCCACGGTAGACGAGAGAGGTGGCCGTTCACAGGAGCTACTCGAAAGGATTTACGAGCACTCCATTGTTCCGGAGGTGCCATTTTTGAGACATTATTTTGTGTATATATTTAGGCATGACGGGGTCCTGTCCCATCCTTATGTCTTAGTACTCTAGCAGAGGCTCGTAGATACGCATATGTGGGTAGTAGATGTCCCATGATGACTTCATTGTACATCCTTGTATATCATTTTTGTAGCCAAGAGGGCCTATGTATATCTATATATTGCCTTGGAGTTTATATATGTTCAGGATGAGTATGATAATTAGCATAACGAGTGGTGCTCGGTAGTCAGCTCCGGGTACCGGTCATGGCCCCCTAGTCGGGTCGTGACACGAAACCTGAGCCAATTAAACCTTTCGAGGTATTTAATCTGATTGGTGATCCAGTAATAGCTAGACAAGTGTATAAAAATTTGTGTTATTGTGGTATGTGATCGTCAGACTAAAGTTGATTTGGTTGAACTGGAAATGTTAGATTTTGATGTGATTATGGACATAGATTGGTTGGCTTCTTGTTATGCTAATGTTGATTGTAGAACGAAAATAGTTCGATTCCAATTTCTGGGAGGACCCGTGCTTGAATGGAAAGGTAATACGACGTCTCCAAGAGGTAGGTTTATTTCCTACCTTAAGGCAAGGATAATGTACGGCGTCTCTAAGAGGTAGGTTTATTTCCTACCTTAAGGCAAGGAAGATGATTGCTAAAGGCTATATTTATCATCTAGTTCGAGTTCATGACACCGAAGCAAAGCCGCCGACTTTTCATTCCGTCCTGGTAGTAAATGAATTTTCGGATGTATTTCGCATGAACTTCTGGCTTCCGGGCGGGAAATTGATTTTACTATTGATGTGCTGTCGGACACTGAGCCTATATCTATCCCTCCTTACAGAATGGCTCCTGCAGAATTGAAAGAGCTAAAGGCAAACTACAAGATTTGCTCGAGAAGGGATTCATTAGACCTAGTTTATCGCTATGCGGAGCAACTGTCTTTTTCGTAAGAAAGAAAGATGGCTCTTTACGAATGTGCATCGATTATAGGCAGTTGAATAAGGTGATGATAAAGAATAAATATCCGCTTCCAAGAATCGATGATTTTTTTTGGACCAATTACAGGGTGCCAAGTAGTTCTCTAAAATTGATCTGAGATTGGGGTGTCATCAAGTGAGGGTTAGAGAAGAAGATATTCCCAAAATGGCTTTCAGAACCAGATACGGCCATTATGAGTTTCGGGTGATGTCATTTGAGTTGACCAATGCTCCGGCGGTGTTTATGAATCTGATGAATAATGTATTCAGGCCTTTCTTAGATCTATTTGTGATCGTGTTCATTGATGATATTCTAGTATATTCTCGGTCAGAAACAGAGCATGCAGACCACTTGCGCATTGTCTTTGGAATTCTTCGGACTCGCGAATTGTATGCTAAGTTTTCAAAATGTGAATTTTGGCTGAATTCTGTGACTTTTCTAGGCCATATTATCTCGAAGATGGTATTCGCGTGGATACTCAAAAAAAAAGATCAGGCTGTGAAGACTTGGCCAAGGCCTACAACCCCTTCAGAGGTTCGAAGCTTTCTAGGTTTAGCAGGCTATTATAGAAGATTTGTGGAAGGATTTTCTTCTATTTCTGCACCATTGACGAAGTTAACTCAGAAATCAGTAAAATTTCAGTGGACTAATGCTTGTGAACGCAGTTTCCGGGAATTGAAGGATAAATTAACTTCAACCCCAGTCCTGACACTCCCAGAAGGACCAGATGGTTATGTTGTGTATTGTGATGCCTTTGGTGTTGGGTTAGGCTGTTTGTTGATGTAGCACGGTAGAGTTATTGCCTATGCTTCAAGGCGTACTGCGGAAGCACGAGAAGAATTACCCGACCCATGATCTTGAATTGGCTGCGGTTATTCATGCGCTAAAAATGTGGAGACATTACTTGTACAGTGTACATGTTGATATTTATACAGATCACAAAAGTCTCCAATATATTTTCAAGAAGAAGGAGTTAAATCTACGATAGAGGCGTTAGTTAGAATTATTAAAAGATTATGATATGAGTATTTTATATCATCCTGGAAAGGCGAATGTAGTAGTTGATGCACTTAGCCGCAAGTCAATGGGAAGCCTATGTGAGGTCCCTCCAGAGAAGAAAGAAATAATCCGTGAGCTTCACCAGCTAGCTAGCCTCGGAGTTCGCCTAATTGATTCAGGCAATGCAGGAGTTGGTATTCACAACCCAGCTATTTCATCCTTAGACATGGAGGTGCAAGAGCGCCAATATGAAGATCCCCAGTTGAGTCACTATAGTAATACACTTCCTGAGAAAGAGAAGTCGCCATTTGAAGTTTCTGCAGATGGAGTTCTTAGGTACCGAGACAGGCTATGTGTTCCAGATGTTGCGGGACTACATCGTCGGATTCTAGAAGAAGCTCATTACTCGCGGTATTCCATTCACCCAGGAGCGACAAAGATGTATCACGATCTTAAGCTAATATATTGGTGGGATGGAATGAAGAAGGACATAGCAGAATTTGTAGCTTAATGTCCAAATTGCCAGCAAGTGAAAATTGAGCATCAAAAGCCAAGAGGATTGTTACAAGCCATGGAAATTCCAGCCTGAAAATGGGAAGTGATCAACATGGATTTCATTGTAGGTTTGCCTCGATCCCGGCGCAAGTATGACTTCATATGGGTGATTGTAGACAGACTCATGAAATCAACTCATTTTCTTCCAGTCAGGACCACGTATTCGGCAAAAGATTATGCAAGGTTGTATCTTAAGGAAATAGTGTGACTTCATAGTGTCCCGGTATCTATTATCATAGATAGGGGAGCATAATTTACTGCTAAATTCTGGAAGTCTTTCCAAGAAGGTTTGGGTACTCAAGTGAGACTTAGCACAACATTTCACCCACAAACTGATGGACAAGCTGAACGCACTAGTCAGACCTTGGAAGACATGTTACGGGCATGTACACTAGACTTCAAAGGAAATTGGGATGAACATTTGCCACTTATTGAATTTGCCTACAACAACAGTTATCATTCTAGCATCCATATGGCTCCGTATGAAGCTCTGTATGAAAGGAAGTACAGGTCGCTAATTGGATGGTTTGAAGTCGGGGAGACACAACTGATAGGTCCAGAATTGATTCAACAGGTGATAGAAAAGATCATGGTTGTCTGAGAGCGATTGTTGACAGCCTAAAGTCGCCAAAAATCTTATACGGACAACCGTCGGCGAGACTTAGAATTTCAAGTTAATGATTGGGTATTCCTGAAGGTATCACCCTTGAAGGGCGTGATGAGATTTGGTAAAAGGGAAAATTGAGTCCCCGCTATATTGGACCTTATAAGGTAGTCCGCAAGATAGGCCAAGTATCTTATGAATTGGACTTACCTCCAGAACTTGAATCAGTCCATCCAGTTTTCCATGTATCGATGCTCCGTAAATGTGTTGGGGATCCAGCTAGAATCATGCCAGTGGATGATGTTCAAGTTACGGAGAAGTTAGCTTAAGAAGAGGTACCCATTGCCATACTAGATAGGCAAGTACGCAAACTTAGAAATAAAGAGGTAGCATCGATTAAGGTCTTGTGGAGAAACAACAACCGAGAGGAAATGACTTGGGAAGCGAAAGAAGACATGAAGTCTAAATATCCGCAATTTTTTCCACCCCCGGAAGAGATTCAAGATGAAACGCCATTATCATAAGGTACGTAATGCTTTCTTTTTAATGCTTTTGGTCGTGTGTGGCCATATTTTCGTGCCATTGTATTGTAGCCCTGTGAGGCGTTGTTATTGTGAGTTGTTGTGACAGGATGGTAGCACCATATTACAGGGAAAACTCTGGCGAAATTTCTGTAGAATTCTCGAGAACTTAACATTCGAGGAAATTTCATGTCGTCATGTGGTAGATAGACTAACGCAGGGTGAGATGAATACGATGTCCTTACAAGTAAGAAAGGTTACTTGGCGATTCTAATTAAGATTCCAAAGACATTTGAGGCAAGAGAAGAAAGTTCGTTGAGGGAGGCAAGGTATAAGTCGTGTTTTGGAAGGATTTTGCAAAGTACCGAGCTAATGTTGATTTAATAATGTCTTGACGAAGAGTTATAACGCTCCCTAGATTGATAATGAAGTTTTAAACAAGTCCTAAGAAGGTTTCATAAGGATTGGAGATCAAACGAAATGACGAGATCAAGTTCGGAAAAAAGGTGAGTTATACGACCCATTATACGGTCTGTATAACTTTATACGGTCCATATAGTGGTCCGTATAACCGTCACAGTGAGGGGTGAACACTGGGAGTATTATACGATCACTTATACAGACCGTATAAGGTACCGTATAATGGTTGTAGAAAGGATGATTGTTGGTGCTATTTCACGGTCACTTATACGGACCGTATAAGTTTATACGAACCGTATAAGTGTCCGTATAATCCATGACGGGTCAGATTTTCCCAATTATAAATATAAGACCCCAAGTTATTATTTTCATTTCTCATTTTCCTCCACACTTCTTGAAATCTCTAGAACACTCCACATATCTTATGAACAGAAATTCAAGGGAAATCAAAGATCAAATACCAATAACTAGTGGAATCAAATGCAAGAATGCTAACTAGGGTTGATGGAAGATAGAAATCTCTTTGGAAGTGAAGTTAGAATTTTCTCCAAGTGAAGCATTTCCATCCAAAACCCATTCCTACACAATCAAAGGTGAGTTTTATGTTTATTTCATGCTATTAAGAGTATTGAATGGTTGAGAGACTTGGATCATGGAAGAAAGTAGAAAATGGAGTACAAATATGAGAATAGTGAAATTCTTGAATGGTAATTTGATTTGAATCATAGTTCTTGACATGCTATGGGTATAATCTTATTATGAATGATATTAAAAATGTTGAAGAAGCATTACATGTGAATGAATACGACGTTGGGTGATGACCATGGTTAGGGGTGACTTGAAGAGGGAACTGTGAGAATTGAATAATATCTAGCTTAACAAGTCTATTGATCATGATATTATGGATGTTGTTGTTGATGTTTGGGAGTTGTTATATTATATGGAGAAAGTTGTAGAAATAAAAGAAATGCTGCCCAATTTTGATTAGCTTTTAGTCGCTTTAGCTTAAGCTTAAGTATATTATCGATTATCTAATCTTAGCACGAATGCTCTTGAATGTAGAATCGTCGGCTTCGAAGGGAACCATTTAGTCGATAGAGTTAAGGAGACAAAGAGGTATGTAAGGCTAGTCCTTTCTCTTTTAAGGCATGATTTCCTTTATCTTTCCATGACTCTCTTACATTCCGGAAACGATGAGTCTATGATTGTTAAGAGCTTCTCATGAGATAAAGATAAGAGACGTGTTATGAATATGATAATGACGATGATGAATTTACGTCTAGAGACTCTAAATCTTATGATATGATAGACTTATGATTCCTTGATGTTATTCATTGTTGTTAGACTCACCTTATGACGCTAGTTCCTTCAAGGTGGGATATGATGAACATGACTACTCCATAATGGAATCGGGGGTTCTCGACCTTACGTCACCCCGATAGAGTTGTAGTTTTTACTTGAGTTTTATGTATGCTTTATGATAAGTATATAATGATGAGATTACACCGTACCTACATGGCCAGGCAGACACCGCTAAGGCGGCGACATATACACCATGTCTAGATGGCATGGGCAGATACCACTAGTGGGCGGCATGAGATATTTACCCCGGACGCTGGCTAATGATGATCACACCGCACCTATATGGTCAGGTAGTTAAATACATATGTTTACATGATATGATGTTGTTTATTAAATGAGTTAGCATGCATGACTCCGCCTTAAGAAGCAATCAGTTACAGGTTATCCCTTTATCTTATATTCTTGCATCTCTTTATCATGTTATTGTGTAGGCCTTACATAGTCAGTAAATTGTTCGTACTGACGTCCTTTTCTTTCTATGGACGCTGTGTTCATGCCCACAGGTAGATAGAGAGGCGGTCCAGATTCTTAGGAGCTATTCGGCAGATTCACAGGAGCACTCCACTATTCCGGAGGTGCCATTTGTTGATACATTCTTTTGTGTACATATTTGGGCACGACGGGCTCTTGTCCCATCCTTATGTCTCAAAGACTCTAGTAGAGGCTCATAGATACGTATGCGTGGGTAGTAGTTGTCTCATGAATACATCAGTGTATATTTTTGTATATCATTTTTGCAGCCTTGAGGGCTTATGTATATTTATGTATTGCCTTGGAGATTATGTGTGTCCAGGATGGGTATGATGATTAGCATAATGAGTGGTGCTCGGTAGTCAGCTTCGGGTACCCGTCATGGCCCTCTTGTCGGGTCGTGACAACTTGGTAGAATTTTGCACAGGATTTTTTGTCCAACTTTAGAGAGGCATATCTCCTAGAATATGAGGAGTTATGAAATTCATAACCTATGTAAATTGAAGTTCAGCGAGCCTTCTTTCCAATGTAACTGCCAGATTACAATTCTTAGAAGTACGGGATAAAGTACGACCCGTAAAAAAATGTATATCCGGTTCATTTTGGACATACCTTACCCGAAATTTTCAGAAAGTTAAAAATTTTTACCTCCAAGTACGGGGTGAACAGTAGGGCGTAGTTTGAAGTATGGCCCGTACTTTGCCTGAAATTTCCAGAAAATTAGAAATCGGTATTTTTTCCTAGCCTATAAATAGATTTTTTCACGACTTAGGCTTCATATTTTTACCAAAATAAATTCATAATGTCTCTCTAAGCTCCCTCTAACATCCATAAACACTACAAATCAAATCATGAAAGGATCAAACTCCAAAATCCTCAACGAGTTCATAGAAAGTGTTGGTTCTTGCTTCTAGATGAAGTTGTGGTCAATAAGCTTTGGATTAAGTTGGTGTGGCTTAAGTTTTTCAAGAATAAGGTATGTTCTTCATCTGGTTTCTTATGTTGAGTTGATTTGAAGGTTAAACAAGTCTTGTAAGTGGAAAGAGTTATGGAGGAGAAGTCATAAGTGTGTGTTGTAGTTGGTGGCTATGGATTGAGTTTGAAAAGAGGTTTTGGATGAATTTGAGCCTAGATTGAATGAAATTTCTTGGGTATGATATTGTTGATGTTGCTACTGATATTTAGGAGTTGTTTTGGAGTTTGATGGAAGTAAGTGATGCAGGGGAAATGCTACCCAAATTTCGTTAGCTTACCAAATAGTTCAGTTTGATCTTATAAATGTTTCAACGACTTAACCTTTGTATGAATCATCTTGAATGTAGATTTGCAAGCTCAGGAGGATAGACGTTGAGTGGTTAAGTAGACTAAGAGGTATGTTAGGCTATCCCTTTCTTTCTTATGGCATGATCATATTGATACGAACATATACAAACATCCTTCATAATGACTCCATTCCTAGAAATACTAGAAGCTTATGGTTCTTGAGATTATTATGATATTAATGACATTTTTCTCACGATCATTGATCCTTATCATATGGTTATTGATCTTATTTATTGATGTTGATCTCATCTTATGGTTATAGTTCATTCAAGGTGAGATATGTTTATGATGATAGATCCATAATGGTAATCCGAGGTTTACTAACCTTACGTCACTTCGATAGAGTTATAGCTTTTTCTTTTAGGCTCTCATGTATGCTTTATATATATGTAGCTATTTTCTCACACTTGGCTGTGCTATAGTCGGCCAGGTACGACACCTATTGTGCACACCATTGCAGTTGTATACGGATAACATCGAGCCTATCATGGCAAGGTATAAATGACACCGAGCCTATATGGCCGGGTACGGTATTATGATATATGTATATGTATGAAAATGGTTTTTTTATTTTTTTATTTTTTATTTTTTTATTTTATTTTTTATAAAAGGAATGCATGCATGATATCCGCCTTAAGAGATAATCAGATGTACAAGTTAATTCGCTGATCTTATGTTATCTTCATATCTTTATATGTTGTTTTCCATGCCTTACATACTCAGTACATTTTTCATACTGACGTCCTTTTATTCGTGGACACTGCGTTTATGCCTGCAGGTAGACAGGGAGACGGTACGGATCCTTAGGCAGTCATCTCAACATTGGTACAGGAGTACTCTACTCTTTCCGGAGTCGCAGCTCATTTTAGCATGATTATTTTGTGTACATATATGTATGGCGGGATCCTGTGCCGTCCTTATTATGTTATGCACTCTATGTAGAGGCTCGTAGACAGATGTGTACAGTTAGTTGTCCTATGACCTTCTCGGTCCATATTTTGTTATATTATTTGGATAGCCTTGTCGGCTTTTATACATGGGCACAGTTTGATGACGTCTATATATGTATATATATATATATCTCTTGGCAGGTGTTCCTTACAGTTTATGACATCTATTAGTTAGCATTATGACCCACTCAGGTATGATTATGAGATGCATATATGTCATGTGGTACTAGTAGGTAAGCTCCGGGTGCCCGTTATGGCCCTCGAGTTGGGTCATGACAAAAGTGGTATCAGAGCAGTTCGTGCTAGGGTTGTCTACGAGCCATGTCTAGTAGAGTCATGTTTATGGGTGTGCAGTGCACCACACTTATAGACATGAGGCTGCAGGATATTTAGAAAAATACCTTTCTTTCTCATCTTAGATCGTGCGATAGAGCCATGTTATAAGGAGTTCTTTTTTTTTTCTTGATCGTGCATTATGATTTTAGCGATGTTTGTGACAAGGAAAACTTCAGCTGCCCAGAAGGGCAAGTCAGTGGCTAGTAGGAGAACTGGACGGGTACCACCGGAAGAGGTTGAGGAGGGGGGAGTCCCAGAATTCCATCTCGGTCCTCTCATACTCCGCTCGCTTCAGAGGAGCATAGAGGAGCTCCAGCTCCAGCACCCCCAGTTTCTCTACCTGATACCTCGAGTCAGGAGATTCGACAGGCCATTCAGTTGTTGACTCAGTTAGTTGCCACTCGGGCCCAGCGACAGGGTACCGGTCATGGTGATAAGGATGTTAGTGCCAGAGTTCGAGATTTTATTAATCTAGACACTCCAGAATTCTTTGAGTCGAAACCGAATGAGGACCCATAGAACTTTATAGATGGGATGTTGAGGACGTTGCGAGTGATGCATGCTTCAGATACTGAGTCAGTAGAGTTGGCTTCCTATAAACTACGAGTTGTTACTGTTCATTGGTATAATACTTGGATGACTTCTAAGGGGGTTAATGCGCCCCACCCGTGTGGCAGGAGTTTACAGATGCTTTTCGTCGGCATTATTTGCCGCTAGAGATTCGACGGGCCCGAGCCGGTATGTTCTTAAACCTTAGACAGGGTAACATGAGTGTCCGTGAGTATAGTCTTTGGTTTAACTCATTGGCTAGATATGCTTCAGCTATGGTAGCTGAGATGGATGATCGGGTCTACAGGTTCGTGAGTGGTTTGGGACCACATTTAATTGATGATTGCATGACTGCCTCACTTTAGATAGGTATAGATATTTCTCGCATTCAGACGTGTCACACCCCAACTGTGCGGGGGGAGGGGGGGTGTGTGGCTGGCACCCGACACCTGAAGGGCCGAGCGAACTAACTGTGTTATCTGAACTTTGTAACATGAATCATAGCCCGACAAGGCCGCTGAATAACAATTGTAAGAAGAATATATTATGTCAACCTGCAAGCAAGCCCAACAACACATATACGCATAACTAGGGCGGATAAGGCCATAACAAAGAAAGACAACAAGTCAGAAGGCCGGCAAAGCCAAACACAACACCTGTACACTGACTGATAGTCTGGAAGCCTCTAAGAGCACTAATATGCATGCATCCTATTTGATGACTCTGACAAGAAACTCCGGAGAATGGAGTGCGAACATCCTGGCTGTACTATGGTATCCTACTGAGAAAGGTACAACAATCCATCTACCTATACCTGTGGGCATGATCACAACGCACAAAATGCGTCAGTACGAACTATGTACTGAGTATGTAGGGCGGTAAGTGTAAGCATAAAAAAATATAAATAACAAGAGGAGAGATATAGAGACAACCTGAACTCTGAAACAAGCCGCTGAGGGCAATCATAACCACAACGTGAATATAACTGTATGCTCGTAAAAATCATTCCTCATGGTGGAGGCTTATAACATATCATATCGTATAATAATATATATCCCTCTATGGGGTGAGCTCATCATCATATCATCATCTCGTCCCAATTGATCAGTGGTATGCACAACTACGTGCCTGCCCGGCCGTATTTGACACGACACGGTAATGAAAGAAATACGTCTAGGTGCACATCTACGTGCCTGCCCGGCCGACTATAGCGCGGCGCAGTAATGAAAGTAAATACATATGTATAAGTGCAATGCAAGACCGACCTCAGAAGAGATAACATAGAAAGAGTCGGAGTGACCTGTCGTCGTTACCCTCTGACTTTCATTATTATCGCTATGTACTTTAGATTTCAATCAAGAAGACCACAAATATAAAGGATATGAAATATATACTTGATACGGATTATACATGAGGTAAAGATCAACTCAAACGAATGGAAATACAACTGCCTCAACTTTGACGTGAAGAGTAACATAATGAACATCATTCTTCAATTGACAAACAATGGATACGAATGGCGGGAAAGTATTCCAATATAAGCTATTCATAAGAAGAGATGATCTTAACTATTTCAGAATGTGGTTGATACAAGTTAACGGAAGGTCGTTCAATCGATAACCAAAAGAGATGTGGAACCATAGAAAGTACTTTGACACAAGTCATATATGAAGTAGAGATTAGCTCGATCATTATTGAACGTGGTCGACACAAGTTAATGGGAATAACATTTCAATGAAAGCTCATTTGAATTCTAGTCATGCCAAGAAGAGAAGAGAAAGCCCCACATACCTCGTCGATGGATTTATATATGTTTCCCGAGTCCTCGAACGCCTTACAAACGATTTCCTACATAATACGCTATTCAAGATCAAAACCAAGGTCATAGCCTATAGAAATCTTCATTTAGACATTTAATCGAGCAACTCATGGGCATGAATTTATAGGCCCTTTTGTAGAGTAATTTCCCCATAAAATGCTGCCAAATTCTACTTTTCTACTTCTTCTCTTCAATATGATCCCATCCATGTCACCACAGCTCCCAACAACACAACAAAGCCATACAAAACAGTCTAACAAATAAGCTAAGTTCATGAAAGTTTCATAAGGATGTAAAAGAGCTTGTTTGATGAGGTTTTAGACCAATTTCTATGATTAATTACTTGTAGGAGCTCAAAGAGATTAAAATATACCTTAAATGATGAAAAACACTCCAAACTACAAGTTAATTCAAGGTGGGTTTTCCTTCTGAGAAGTGAAATAGCGAGAAAATCACAATTCTATTATTGCCACGTTGTTCCTTGTGTTAGAGTTGGTTGATTAGCTCTTAAGTTTGGTTAGGATTGATGAAGGAATATTTAAGGGAGTGTAATAGGGTTTTTCTGGTCTTTGGAGCATAAGAAATGGGGCAAAATTCGTTCAAGGGTCATATTTATACAAGGGCTAAAATGAAGCCACCGACCATACTCGTTGTTCCCGCGGCAGTTTGCATCCTTAGACGAAAATGCAAATATCTCTCTACATCAATGTCGTATCGACGAACGATAAAATTTACTAGAAACTAGACTCATAGACCTTCGATTTGATAGGTGAATCACTCCGTAACTCCAAGTAGATTGAGAGAAAAGCTCTTCGACATCTGACCCAAATTTCAGTGAAATTTACAAATGTAACTTGCGACGACCTTTGTCGACTTTCGTTTCACCACTCGTTTGACTTCAAAACTTAACATACGATTAAAATACTTCATATCATTACTTTCTTAGCATCTAAAGAACTTCTAATCTCCCACAAAGGTACAAGTTATCGTATTTCCAACTTGCCGACTTTTGACGAAACTCATCCTTCTTTGATTCATTCACCCTCCAAACCTTCCGCCACTTACTAATCTTATTTATAGACTCTTATAACCATTTATATTAATAAGCTCAATCCTTTTTTTAACTTCAAGATAATTTATTTTGAACTTGCGTCGACTAGCTCATGACGCGACTTTAACGTACCAAAATTCGGGGTGTAACATCCTTCCCCCCTTAAGAACATTCATCCTCGAATGTTGAGGGATATTCTAACTCTCGGGATTTTAAAAAATTTTGGCAGAGTTTCCTCTGTAAATAGGACTATCCAAAACTTGTCAAACAACCCAAACAAATGTCCAAAGCAACACAGGGCCACATAACAAAGATAACAATATCAATTTGGCCCCTCACGACCGTCTATTTGTACAAAAATCATAATAGGTAAGCCATAACTTACCTCAACCGTCCTTTGTTGAAGTCTGCAACATATTAGCCATATCTGTCTCAACAATAAAATCTAACAAGATATATAAAAATTCAATATATATAACTGGAAAGGAGGTATCGTATCACACGAGTGTCGGTATAAATCTGAGGTCTGAAACAAATGGTGGGTATCCAGCCTTCACATCTTCCCTTGTGCACTGTAGGCCTGGATCATTGTAGAAAATGTGATGTAGTCTGATTTACATTTCTGACCTTCATTTCCATGAATAATGCCAGCATCCTCTCTATATCACCAGCTTGACCATAAGCACTAATGATGCAATTGAAAAAAGGGGAATCCAGAACTACATCTGAATTCTCTACTTACCTCATAATTGAATCAACTTTTTCCAGAAGTCTAGCTCTACTATAAGCACTGACAAGAGAGCAATAAGTGAATGAAATTGGCTTCACCCCTTCGTGCTTCATCTATAGGAAAAATTGTTCCATGTTCTTAATATGGACAGCCTTCCTAAATGTCTCAATGATAACATTGTAAGTCACAAATGTTGGGGAATAGAACTGATTCCTCATAAAATCAAGTACGACTCCATTTTCTGATACATGCCAGCTCTTCCATATGACTTGATTAGAATGTTAAATGTCATAACATCTGGCTTTATTCCTATTAACTGAAATTCTTTAAACCACTTCTCCATTTTCTCAAGTTTCCCACAGCTACTATAGGACCCAATTACTTAATTCAAGGTGAAAACATCTGGAACAACAGTCTCACTTTCGATCATATCTGTCAAGGAGCTTTCCATCAGCTCAGCCAACTTAGCTTAACCATAGCCATCAATTATGGTATTGTACGTCACAGAAGTACATTCAATTACCAAATACACCATCTCAGCTAAAATGTTTTCAATCATATCAAAACGACGAACTTTAATGCAACACTTAATAAGGATCGAGTAAGTATACACATCAGACTTGCTATTATTAATTGATTTCATATCATCAATGGCTCGCAGTGCCTCATCAAGGAGTCCACTAAGGCCATATGCATTTACAAGTGCAGTGTAAACATCTACTGTTGGTTGAAGCTCATCCTCTACCATAATCTCAAAAAGCAAACTAACTTGATTTGGCTGCTTGCACTTGCCGAGCATCATCAAAAGCTTAGCATATTATAGCATCTTGGCCCATACCAATGTTGCTTGCGAAGAAGGTAAAAAATCTTAAGAGCAGATTCCTAATGGTTATCCCTAATAGCATCATCAAGAGCCTCCAAAACAGCTTTAGGCCAAAGATTAGTGTATTTTTTAGGAGTTGGCTTTCCTTTTAATACCTTTAATAGCTGCTTTTGTTCTAAGTATACGAGATAGCTTCTTCTTTGAACATTTCTCCGGCCCCCCTTGTGATGATTATTTGATAATCAAAACTTATGGCTTGACATATTCTTTTATCAAAAAAATAGGGGCTGGTGTATGAAACAAATCTGAACGAGCAACATGGTTTAGCTGGGCCTAGGAAGTGAAGCTCCATACCTATTGCACATGCAAATCCTGTGTTATCAGATCGAATACCTCGGGCTTGCATTTTTCTAATAAGTCTTATAGCTTCAACAAAGAAGTCATGCTTAGCATATGCAGCAATCATAGATTTCCAAGATACAACATCTTCCTCTCTGTATCCACTTTTTCATGCTTGGCATACATATCTATAAGCACACTACACACATAAACATTCTGCCAAAAGCCAGTTTTTAATACTTGGCTATGTATTTGTTCTCCAAGATATAGAGCGCCAACAGATGTACAAGTTCTCAATATATTGGGGTATGTGTATTGATTCGGTTATAGCCCTTTAAACTGTATATGTGAAAAGATTTGGAATGATTCATCCAAATCACCCATCTGCCCATAACCCACGAGCATCACATTCCAAAGATCAATGCTTTCCATCTGGCTTCCGAGAAAAAAATTTATGGGCTATTTCAATGTCAGAACACTTAACATAAAGGTCAAGTAAAGAACCTTCAATTATGCTATCTGAGCATAGACCTGCCTTTTTTGCATAAGAATGCAGTTATCTTCCCTTCTAAAATGCTCCTAATGATGCACAAGCACCCAAGAGGCTTGCAATTGTAACACAGTCAGGTTTCAACGAACTGAACTGTATTTTCTCGAATAACTGTAGAGCCTTATCACTGAATCTTTTCAAGAGAGACCGGAGATTAGAGAATTATAGGTAACTCCATCCTTCTGCGGCATTTCAACAATTTTTTTTTTGCCAATGTTAAGAATCCACAACGAGAATACAATGTAACAAGGGCATTACAAACAAAAACATTAGATAAAAATCCCCACTTATAAATACTAGCATGGAGTTGTTCTCCCAAATTAAATGCTTTTATCTTTGTGGATGCACTTATTACACTCAATAAAACATGGAGTCGGAATTACTTCAAATTTACGCATATCCTTAGATAGGAGAATACCATCTTTTTCTCGTTTGTTCTTACAAAAACCAGACAAAGATAGCAACCTAAGACGAACTATCTCTTACCACCATATCCTCGAAAACTTTCTTAATAAAATCTACAAATCCATTTTTAGAATAAAAATCAATCAAACGGTTTGAAATAATGAGCTGCAAGCCAAGACCATACCGCATAATCAAAGCGTGAATCTGTTCAACACCCCGGAAACAAAATGCGCCTTCTTATCACTCAAGAGGCTAGCAAAACTTCGAAAAATGTGCACTCATCTGGAGTAACATCTTCTCTTATCATTCGAGAAAATAAATTGATAACTGCGTCATTTCTTTTCATCCGTGAAAACCAGACAATAATATATTCCAACAAGAAAAATTTCTAATCCCACTTGGCAAATTATCAAATATTTGTAATGCACTAGATAAATCTCCACAAGTAACATAAATATCAAGAAACCTAGCACCAATCCTAAAATCAGCTCCAAATCCCAATATCAACAATTTCTCATGTAGTTTCTTGGCATCTAAAATTGACCCTTCACTCAAGCAACTATCTAGTAAGCTTAAATAGTAAGAATGATCGAAATACCCATCATTACTCGTGGATGAACAATAGATGGATAATATTCATTTTCTTTATCTGAACATTCATCAAGAACTAGTGAATTTATACTTTCACAACAACTTGTAAAAGTATAGTTCTTCAATCTAATTGGTTTCCGATATCCAAAATGCCAAATTTCCTTGTGAAGACAATCAGAAGACTAAAAAAAAGAATGAATAATTCTCTTTGATACCATGAAGATATAAATAGTGGGAATGAAGACCAATTAGCAACTCCTTTGTCTCAACTAATTTTTTTTTCCTGGGTTCCCACTATATTCGTCTTTTGTTAACCTAATTGAACTCTAATTCCATTTTTCTCCTCTTCTTTGTGGTATCGGAGTAAATGTTCTAGACAACTTTGTTTGAGCAAAATTTAAGATGAAAAACCTTTACTTGCATGTAATGTGAAAAACTCTTTAGTTGCAAGTCAAATCCACAAACAAAAACCACCTTGAATTTTTTTGAAACCAAACTCAAACTATGTAGGTTGAAATTGACACTTTAAAATTTGAATTTGCACAAGATAAGGGAAGCTCAGAACCTCAAGGCATTCATTTGATTTTTTTTTTTGACCTCCATAGACGGGTCCTTTTCCATGCACGGATACTTTTCCATCGATGGGTCTCCTTCCATAGAATAACTCATGGTCCTTTCTGGTGTCATTTCAGTTCTAGGATTCATATCAGAGGGTGAAAATGACTAATACCTTCTCCGTCATCCCTGTTCAATTCTCTACCAGCAGTACCTTTCTTCTATATTGGCATTATTGAAAAGGAAACAAGGTGAGAAATAGAAGTTTAAATACTTATGACTCCGCTCTAACCGCACGATCAAGATTTCAAGAAAGGCAACAACCTACATGTCCTATAGCCCCTGATTATAAATGTGGCATGCTACACATTCATAATTAAGACTATACTAGACAAGTCTTACAGACATCCCTAAGACAGACTTACTCTGATATCAAGTTTGTCACACCCCAACCGGAGGGTGAGGGGGGGGGGGGGGGGGGTGTGGCCAGCACCCGCCACCTGAAGGGCCGAGCGAACCAATTGTGATATCTGAACTCTGTAACATGAATCATAGGCTAAAAAGGCCGCTAAATAATAATTGTAAAAAGTATATTATGTCAACCTGCAAGAAGAAAATACCCAACAACACATATACACATAACTAGGGCGGACAAGGCCATAACCAAGAAAGACAACTAGTCAGAAGGCCGGCAAGGCCAAACACAATACCTATACACTGACTGATAGTCTGTAAGCCTCTAAGAGCACTAATATGCATTAACCGGACGGGACGGCCCCGACATACCAATAGCCATACCAAATATATATATATATATATATATATATATATATATATATATATATATATATATATATATATATATATATCCCATTTGATGACTCGACAAGCAACTCCGGAGAATGGAGTGCGAATATCACGATGAACTCGGTATCCCTGCGAGAAGGTACACCAATCTGCCTACACACTCGTGGGCATGATCACGATGCATAAAATGTGTCGCACAAAATATGTACCGAGTATGTAGGCGTGAAAGTGTAAGCATAAAAAAATATAAATAACAAGAAGGGAGATATAGAGGCAACCTGAACTCTGAAACAAGCCGCTGAGGGCAATCATAACGTGAATATAACTGTATGCTCGTAAAAATCATTCCTCCCGGTGGAGGCTCATAACATAACATATCATATCATATAATAATATATATCCTTTTGTGGGGTGAGCTCACCATCATATCATCATCTCGTCCCAACTGATCAGTGGTATGCATAACTACGTGCCTGCCCAGCCGTATCTAACACGACATGGTAATGAAAGAAATACATCTAGGTGCAAATCTACGTGCCTGCCCGACCGACTATAGCGCGGCACAGTAATGAAAGTAAATATATATGTATAAGTGCAATGCAAGACCGACCTCAAAAGAGATAACATAGAAAGTGTATGAGTGACCTATCATCGTTACCCTCCGATTTTCATTATTGTCGCTACGTACTTTAGCTTTCAATCAAGAAGACCGCAAATGTAAAGGATATGAAATATATAGTTGATACAGATTACACATGAGGTAATGATCAACTCAAACGAATAGAAATACAACTGCCTCAACTTTGATGTGAAGAGTACCATAATGAACATCATCCTTCAATTGACAAACAATGGATACGAACGATGGGAAAGTATTCCAATATAAGCTATTCATGAGAAGAGATGATCTTAACTATTTCAGAATGTGGTTGATACAAGTTAACAGAAGGTCGTTCAATCTATAACCAAAAGAGATGTGGAACCATAAAAAGTACTTTGACACAAGTCATATATGAAGTAGAGATTAGCTTGATCATTAGTGAACATGGTCGACACAAGTTAACGGGAATAACATTTCAATGAAAGCTCATTTGAATTCTAGTCATGCCAAGAAGAGAAGAGAAAGCCCTACATACCTCGTCGATGGAGTTATATATGTTTCCCGAGTCCTCGAACGCCTTACAAATGATTTCCTACATAATACGGACTATTAAAGATCAAAACCAAGGTCATAGCTTATACAAATCTTCATTTAGACATTTAATCGAGCAACTCATAGGCGTGAATTTGTAGGCCCTTTTGTAGCGTAATTTCCCCATAAAACGCTGCCAAATTCTACTTTTCTACTTCTTCTCTTCAATATGATCCTATCCATATCACCACAGATCCCAACACCACAACAAAGCCATACAAAACAGTCCAACAAATAAGCTAAGTTCATGAAAGTTTCATAAGAATATGAAATAGCTTGTTCTATGAGGTTTTGCACCAATTTCTATGATTAATTACTTGTAAGAGCTCAAAGAGATTAAAAAGAAGTTAAAATATACCTTAAATGATGAAATTCACTCCAAAATACAGGTTAATTCGAGGTGGGGTTTCCTTCCGAGAAGTGAAATAGCGAGAAAATCACAATTCTATGATTACCACATTGTTCCTTGCGTTAGAGTTGGTTGATTAGCTCTTAAGTTTGGTTAGGATTGATGAAGAAATGTTTAAGGGAGTGTAATAGGGTTTTTCTAGTCTTTGGAGCTAAAGAAATGGGGCAAAAATCGTTAAAAGGTCATATATTTACAAGGGCTAAAATGAAGCCACCGACCATACTCGCTGTTCCCCTGGCAGTTTGCGTCCTTGGACAAAAATGTGAATATCTCTCTACTCCGATATCGTATCGACAAACGGTAAAATGAGCTGGAAACTAGAATCGTAGACCTTTAATTTGATATGTGGTTCACTCTGTAACTCCAAGTATATTTAGAGAAAAGGTCTTCGACATCTGACCCAAATTTCAGTGAATTTACAAACGTAACTTGCGACGACCTTTGTCGACTTTTGTATCACAACTCGTTTGACTTTAAAACTTAACATACGACTATCATACGATTCAAATACTTCATATCATTACTTTCTTAGCATGTGAAGCACTTCTAATCTCACCCAAAAGTACAAGTTATCATATTCCCAACTTGCCGACTTGTGACGAAACTCATCCTTCTTTGATTTATTCACCCTCCAAACCTTCCGCGACTTACTAATCTTATTTATAGACTCTTATAACCATTTATATTAATATGCTCAATCACTTTTTAACCTCAAGATATTTTCTTTTAAAATTGCGTCGACTAACTCTTGATGCGACTTTAACGTGCAAAAATCTGGGGTGTAACAAGGCGCATGTGTAACGGTTCGCTTTTTCACGCAGGTTTAGGGCGTAAAAAGGATACTACAAACTCGTTGAAGCTCTTTCGGACTTGTTTTGAAAAAGAGTCGCCATCTAATTTTTAGGAAATTAGAAAAACCAGTTGTGAAGGGTTTATTCAAATACCGTGAAAAAACTTTCATAAACTAGGTAAGGGCTCTGATGATCCCCTGGGGAAGGCGTTAGGCACCCCAGTATAAAGGATCCGTACTATACGGTTGACTTTCAAAATCCAGTGTATGAGTATTTGCTTACACTGCTTATTTGTGTTTATTTTCCCATAAAAAGAACTGTCATAGAGAGTTTTTTGCATATCACACTTTTTGGAAGAATT
>NC_081350.1:65565733-65663381 GCF_029784015.1 Lycium ferocissimum | reverse complement strand
AAAAAAACTAAAGCACTAACCTAACTAGAATCTTATGAACTAAACATGACATAAAATAAGCAAAGGCATTAAACTAAAACGTATTTACCTTTTGTGAGTGCAACAGGGGCACAAGCGATGGATTAAGAGGCCTTTATGCTCCAACTCCCAACTCAGGCCACCACAAACACCAACAACAATAAAAATACGAATTTTAGAATTGGAAACTTAAAGAAACTTAAGCTTAAAATGAAGTTTTTTGACTTTGGAACTCTCAAGACTAAAAATGGCAAATTTTCAGTGTATCCCTAATTTCCAACTCCTTCTTTCGAATGACTAGAAACCCCAAAAATGGCTTTGGAAACTACCACTACCGATGTGGGACTTGCAAATTTATGCAAGCCCTACCCACAAACTCAAACATACGGTCCAGATCTTATGGTACAACAATGAAATCAACGGCTTACAAGCCTCTATACCAACATTAATGGCAGAAAAAATAAAAAGGAAGGGGGTTGTACCTTTAAAGGCTTGTTTGGCCCGATTTTGTGAAGAGAAGGACGAAGTGTTAATGGCTTCGCCTTCTCTCTTCACGCCACCAGTCTTTGGGATGGGATGGGATCGTAAAAAGGGGCGGGGTAGGTGGTGAACAGGAGGTGGCGCTAGGGTTTTGCTCCCTAGCCGCCTCCCTTTTCTTTATTTTCAAACAGACCCTTAGGGTCTTTCTTTAGTGGACGGAGGGGAGAGTATAATACTCCCCCCATTTTAACTTCTCGCTGGACCAGGTCCTAGTCATTTGGACTGGGCTTGGTCCTTTATTTTCTGAAAAAAGAAGCTGGGCCCATTCCCTTATTGTATATATATATACATATATTGTATACGCACCATGTATATTGGTATATACACGGTGTATATACATATATATGCATAAAAGGTCGGGGGGGGGGGGGGGGGAACTAATAAATAAATAAAGAAAAACTAGTTATTAATCCATCAGGACTTAAAATAATTTAAAACATGACTCATAAATAAAATAAAAATCATTTTGCAGATACTGTTTTGAATTAATTAACCAGGTAAAAGAAAATTTTTATCAACTACGCAAATGCACACAGAACCAAGATTTAAAAGGTAAAATGGTCAATTCTTTACTCAAAATACCTTGGACAGTAATATGGAATAAAATCATCTATTCATCTAAATTTTTCCTTGATTTAATGATGATTCCTTGATTTATTGATGAGACAAATGATTGTCAAAAAGGGTTTTCTTGCCCCTTTGATTAATTTCTATAATAAAAGAAAATTCTTTGAATATCATTAATTTCTACAAATATTAAAATCACCCTGGAGACTTCTTTATCAATTTAAAAAGTGAGATATTATCCCAAATAATTTCATAAAAATTACCCTGACCCTTTAGGGTACGCAGCTGATTTTACTTACTGTACAAGGACTCCGAGCGCTTAAAAGAAATTACGGGAGGTAAAAAATTAGGTTTCAACAGCATGCTCAGAATGTTGAGGAGCGTAGGCAGCAGCAGGGAGCCGAGCGTGAGTATGTTAGGGATCATAGTAAGAGGGCTAGATCTTCTGGTGTTGTTAGTGAGTTTAGAGGGAGTCAGAGGCAGCAGTATTCTAGACAGTCATGCCATTCAGCAGCTAGTGCACCTTCGCGATTTGCAGGTCAGAGATTTGATCTACCTATTTATTCAGGACTATGTCAGAGTTCCAGAGTCTCAGGTTCTCAGTATAGAGGTGATTCAGGCCAGATGAGGCCACCTTTACCACGATGTACTTATTGTGGTAAGTCACACACTGGACAGTGCCGCTTTAGTTCAGATGTTTGTTATGATTGTGGTCAGCCAGACCATATTATGCGTGAGTGTCCATCAAGAGGTGGTAGAGGTAAGGTTCAGCCTCCCTACAGGATCAGCAGCTGCTTCATCATCATATGTACGCCCTCCGGGGCAACGCTCTCAGACATCAGCAGGTCGTGGTAGAGGCAGAGAGGGAGCGTCTAGCTCAAGCGGTCCTCAGAACTGCATTTATGCATTGGCTGATCGATAGGATCTCGAGTTTTCACCTGATGTTGTTACAGGTATACTATCAGTATCTTATCATGATATATATGCATTGATTGATCCAGGTTCTACGTTGTCTTATGTTACCCCTTTTATTGCTAGTAGGTTTGGGGTGAAACCCGAGTCAATTAAACCTTTTGAGGTGTCTACACTTCTTTGGTGATCCGTGTAATAGCTAGACAGTATATAAGCGTATTGGTTATAGTTTGTGATCGACATACTATGGCAGATTTGATTGAGTTAGATATGGGAGACTTTAATATCATTATGGGTATGGATTGGTTGACCTCTTATTATGCTAATGTTGATTGTAGAACAAAGATAGTTCGATTTCAGTTTCCAGGAGAGCTAGTTCTAGAGTGGAAGGGTAATATAGCATCACCGAGAGGTAGGTTTATTTCCTATCTCAAGGCAAGAAAGATGATTGCCAAGGGTTGTATTTATCATTTAGTCCGGGTTCAGGATACAGAAGCAAAGCCACCAACTATTTATTCTGTTCCAGTAGTTAATGAATTTCTAGATATATTCCCGAATGAGCGTCCAGGTCTTATACTAGAATAGAAGATTGATTTTGCTATCGATGTATTAGCAGATACTAAACCAATATCTATTCCTCCTTATAGAATGAAGCCTGCTGAGTTAAGGGAATTGAAGGAGCAGTTGAAGGACTTACTTCAGAAACGCTTTATTACGCCTAGTACGTCACCGTGGGATGCACCAATGTTATTTGTAAGGAAGAAGGCTGGCTCCTTACGAATGTACATTGAGTATAGGCAATTAAATAAGGTGACAATAAAGAACAAGTATCCATTTCCGAGGATTGATGATTTCTTTGATTAGTTGCAGGATGCTAAATGGTTATCGAAGATAGATTTGAGATCAGGATATCACCAAGTGAGGGTTAGAGAGAAAGACATTCCAAAGACAGCTTTCAGAACCAGATATGGTCACTTCGAATTTCATGTAATGTCATTTGGGTTGGTGTATGCACCGACAATATTTATGGATTTGATAAATAGCATGTTCAGGCCTTTCTTAGATCTGTTTGTGATTGTGTTTATTGATGATATTCTGGTATACTCTCGATAAAAGGCAGAGCATGCAGACCATTTATATCTTTGTTCTTAAAGTTCTCCAAGATCGGAAGCTATATGCAATGTTCTCAAAATGTGAGTTCTGGTTGAACTCCGTGACTTTTCTGGAGCATATTATTTCAGCTGACGGTATCAGGGTGGATACGCAGAAGATTGAAGCCGTGAAGAATTGGCCTAGACCAACAACGCCGATGGAGGTTCGTAGTTTTCTGAGCTTGGCAGGTTATTATAGGAGATTTGTTGAGGGCTTTTCTTCCATTTCGTGTTACACCCCTCGTGTTCATAGTGGTAGAACCTATGATTTTCTAGTCGGGTATGCCCTTGGAATAGAGACCCGAGCCCGAGTTTAGACGTAGAAAATGTCTTACCCTGTGTATAAGGGTACCAGCAGATATTCCTGGCAATTTATAGAGTTAAAAGTTGAGCGAATCGAATCAACGTGATCTGAACTGAATCAGAAAAATCTGAGGAACACCAGTCATCGTCGACGGGTCATCAACATGCTTGATGGATCATCGATGTGCGGCGTCGACAGGATCCCGCAGCCTTACATCTGCAGGCGCAGGTCGACGGGGTAAGTCGACGGGCCGTTGACGCGTCGACGGGCCATCGACCCGCTCGTCTAACCGGACGCTGTAGCCTTTTTGGTTTCCAAGTATAAATAGGTGGTCTACGACCCTATTTCATATTTTCCTCCTTCCAAAATCAGAAAAACCCTAAGATATTCTCTCCCAATATTTTCCATCATATAAGTGAAGGTTTGAAAAGACCCGGACCCCGTAAACCCGAGATGGTGAAGAAGAAGGTTGCTTTTAGGGTTTTTTCAAGTTGTGGAGTTTAGGGAGTTGAAGTTAAAGTGATTCTTGGGATTCTTTACCCCTCAAGGTATGTACATGATTTCTACCTTTGTATTTAAGTTGGTTATCAAGAGTTTTAGTGATATTAAGTGAAGAGGGGATAGTTGTGGAAGTGGTAAGCGGATGAAAGATAAGATAATGACTTAGGATTATTTTAAGAGATGATTGGGAATGGATTTGAATGTGTTTTGATATATATATATATATGTGTTGTCATTGTTGATGTGAGTATTGTAGTTGATGTGGGATCGAATGAGGAGTTGGAGAGTTATAAGCTCACAAAGGAAATTATTGTCTATAGTTCGTTGAGCTTTATATGTATTTGAGGATGGTTAGTAAGCAAAGTAAATAGCCTAATTAAGGGCTATTAAGCCCTATGTTACCTTAATTGTATATTTACAAGTTCAAGAGGTAAAGGTTAGGCGATTAGAGATACTCCAAGGTATGTTAAGGTTATTCCTTTCTTCTTTTGGCATGATCCTATGATATGATCCAACAAGCGAGTAAGCGAGCTTCCATATTACTTTACTCTTAGAAGCATTAGAAGTACTTCAGTCTTTGATGTTCATATACCCCATTTATGAGTAATCCTTCTGTTCATGGGTCCAGTCTTATGTATCCAGTTCTGTGCATACGGTTTATTCATGCATCACATTCATTATATATTATGTATATTGACCCGTGACTAGAAGGCGTTATATACGCACACACATCAGGCGTTATATATGCGAATATTAGATATATGTAAAGTATGAGAAGAAATATAGGCGTTATATACGCATTACTACTATGATGATGATATTGATTATGGCCATAGAGGAGCCGATATGATATGACGAGATGCCATAGAGGCTTACAGGCGTTATATACGCACATACATCAGACGTTATATATGCACTCATATAGATGCACGACCATCATTGATAGGTATGAGCATGCATATTATGTGCCTTGACGAGGTATTGTCGATTCGTGATTTATGCATTTAGGTCGATACTAGTTCATACAAGTACGTACGATCGGTCATTTCAGTTTATGAGTTCAGATCTTATCTATGATTCTTATGTATTTATATGTTGTTCTTATGCCTTACATACTCGGTACATTATCCGTACTGACTCCTCGTTACTCGGGGGGCTGCGTTCATGCCCGCAGGTACAGGGAGACAGACAGGTGGTCCAGCTCAGTAGGACCTCTAGATCTAGTAGTGGTCAGTACGCTCCATTCGATCCGGAGCTACAGTCAGTTTTGATATGCCCCTTTTGAGATGTGTATGCATATAGGTATGACGGGGCCCTTTCCCGTCCTTTCTACAGCTTTTATTCCGGCAGAGGTCGAGACGGTTGTATGTAGTAGTGAGATGATGCAGCCTTGTCGGCTTCTATTCTTTTGTGTACGATTTATGTAAGCGAGCCTAGCGGCTTTACCGTTCTTCCGTATGTTATGTATATATATATATGCAGATTGTACGGAGTCCTGATGTTTCCTTTTTATGAGATTAGTTTGTGCCATTTATGGGTCTTTGATGTTCAGTATGTCTCAGATAAGTATTTAGGGGTGTTTGGTCGCTAGAGGTCAGACTCCCATCAGGGCTCATCGATTTGGGTCGTGACATTTCGGCACCACTGATGAAGCTGACTCAGAAATCAGCTAAGTTCCAGTGCACAGAAGCTTGTGAGCATAGTTTTCAAGAATTGAAGAGCATATTTACTTCGGCTCCGATTCTGACACTTTCGAATGGATCGAAAGGCTATGTCATTTATTATGATGCTTCAGGTGTGGGGTTAGGTTGGGTGGTGATGCAACACGGTAAAGTTATAGCTTATGCTTCAAGGCAATTACAAAAGCATGAGAAGAACTATCTGACACATGATCTAGAGTTAGCTGCGGTGATTCATGTATTGAAGATATGGAGGCACTATTTATATGGTGTCCATGTCGATATTTATACGGACCATAAGAGCCTTCAATACATCATCAAGCAGCAGGAGTTGAATTTACGTCAAAGGCGATGGTTGGAGCTATTGAAGGATTACGATGTCAACATTTTTTATCATCCCCTAAAGGTGAACGTAGTAGCCGATGCCCTTAGCCGCAAATCCATGGGTAGCTTGTCTTATGTTCGGCTGGATAAAAAAGAGTTAGTTCGTGAGCTTCAACAGTCAGCTAGCCTAAGAGTTCGATTGTTGGACTCGGGAGATATAGGGGTTACTATTCAGGACTCAGCGGTCTCATCTTTAGTAGCTGAGATTAAGGAGCACCAGTATGAGGATCCAATGTTAGTTTATTATAGAGACACAACTCCTCAGAAGAAAAAGTCACCATTTGAGACTACTGAAATTGAGTTCTCAGGTATCAAGGTGGATTATGTGTTCATGATGTTGCAGGGCTACGTTGTCAGATTATGGGATAGGCTCATTATTTCCATTATTCTATTCATCCAGGTATGACAAAGATGTATCATGATAATAAAGAAGTTTACTGGTGGGACGTAATGAAGAAAGACATAGCAGAGTTTGTAGCCATTGTCCTAATTGCTAGCAGGTGAAGATTGAGCATCAGAAGCCCGATGGATTATTGCAGGATATCGAGATTTCGATGTGGAAATGGGAAGCACTAAATATGGATTTCATTACAGGCTTGCCCTGTTCTCAGCGTAAGTTTGATTCCATATGGGTGATTGTTGATAGACTTACGAAATCAGTCGATTTTCTTCCTGTCAGGGCTACTTACTCAGCTGAGGATTATGCGAGGCTTTATATCAAAGAGATAGTATGAATCCATGGTGTTCCAGTATCCATCATCTCCGATAGGGGTGCGTAATTTACGGCTAACTTTTGGAAGTCCTTTCAGAAGGGTTTGGGGACTCAAGTGAGTCTGAGCATCGCATTCCACCCCCAGATATATGGGCAGGCTGAGCATACTATTCAGACCCTTGAGGATATGTTACATGCATATGTGATATACTTTGGAGGTAGTTGGAATGATCACTTGCCGCTTATTGAGTTCGCGTACAGTAACAGTTATTATTCCAGTATCCATATGACCTCGTATGAAGCTTTATATAGGTTGAAGTGTAGGTCAAGGTGGTTCAAAGTGGTTCAAAGTGGAAGAGATTAAGTTAGTAGGGCCAGATTTGATTCAACAAGCAGTGGAAAAAGTCAAGCTTATTCAGGATCGATTGTTGGCAGCTCAGAGTCGTCAGAAGTCTTATGCAAATAATCGTCGACGAGGCTTAGAGTTCCAAGTTAATGATTGGGTATTCTTAAAGGTGTCGCATGAAAGGCGTTATGAGATTTGGGAAGAAGGTTAAACTTAGTCCTCGGTATATTGGACCTTACAGGATTGTACGTAGAGTGGGCTAGGTTGCCTATGAATTAGACCTACCATCGGACTTAGAGTCAGTCCATCCGGTCTTTCATGTATCGATGCTTCGTAAGTATATTGGAGACCCTTCCAGAATCGTACCGGTTGATGACGTTCAGATCACTGAGCAACTATCATTAGAGGAGGTCTCCATTGCTATTCGAGATAGACAGGTTCGGAGGTTAAGGACTAAAGATGTAGCTTCAGTTAAATTCCTTTGGAGGAACAAGAATATAGATGAGATAACTTGGGAAGCTGAAGAGGATATGAGATCTAGGTATCGGCACTTATTTCCACTTCCAGAGGAAGTCTAGGCAGAGACACCATTGCCTTCAGATGCGTATTGTTTCATTTCTTATGATTATTGGCAGTGTAAGGCCATTATTTTTATTGCTTGTTGTGGCGCTGTGTGGCGTTGTGTAATTTAGGTTATTGTAGTGGTACAGTTATAGGGGAAACTCCGCTAAATTTAAAAAAAAAGACCCCTAAGAGTTTAATATTCGAGGACAAATCGCGTCATTTGCGTCATACGTACACTAACGTAAGCCCGGAGAGGTTGTGGGACCCTTATAAGGTTAAGGAATACTTTTAACAAGTGTTAAGCAAGTTTCTAAAGGTTTTGGGATCAAGCGAATTGGAGAAATTAAGTCAGTCGAAAATTTGGGAAAATTGGCAGAATTTTGGACAAGATTTTTGGTCGAAATTTAGAGAGGCGTATCTCATAGAATATGAGGAGTTATGCAATTTATAACCTATGTAAATTGAAGTTCAGCGAGTCTTCTTTCCAATGCAACTGACAGATTGCAATTTTGAGAGGTATGGGATAAAGTACGGCCCGTACAAAAATGTACATCCCGTACATTTTGGACGTACCTTACCAGAAATTTCTAGAAAGTTGAGATTTTTTACCTCCAAGTACGGGATGAATAGTATGGCCCGTACTTTGTCCGAAATTTCCAGAAAATTGGAAGTCGGTGGATATTTTTTTCCTAGCCTATAAATAGATTTTTCTAAGACCTAGGCTTCATATTTTTACCATAATAAATCCATAATGTCTCTCTAAGCTCCCTCTAACATCCATAAACACCCCAAATCAAATCAAGAAAGGATGAAACTCCAAAATCCTCAACGAGTTCATAGAAAGTGTTGGTTCTTGCTTCTAGATGAAGTTGTGGTCAATAAGCTTTGGAGTAATTTGGTGTGGCTTAAGTTCTTCAAGAATAAGGTATGTTCTTCATCTTGTTTCTTATGTTGAGTTGATTTGAAGGTTAAATAAGTCTTGTAAGTGGAAAGAGTTATGGAGAAGAAGTCATAAGTGTGTGTTGTAGTTGATTAAAGGAGTCATAAGTGTGTGTTGTAGTTGATGGCTATGGATTGAATTTGAAAAGAGGTTTTGGATGAATTTGAGCCTAGATTGAATGAAATTTCTTGGGTATGATATTGTTGATGTTGCTACTGATGTTTGGGAGTCGTTTTGGAGATTGATGGAAGTAGGGAAATGCTGCCCAAATTTCATTAGGTTACCACATAGTTCAGTTTGATCTTATAAATGTTTCAACGACTTAACCTTTGTATGAATCATCTTGAATGTAGATTTGCAAGCTCGGGAGGATAGACATTGAGTGGTTAAGTAGACGAAGAGGCATGTTAGGCTGTCCCTTTCTTTCTTATTGCATGATCATATTGATACGAACATAGACAAACATTCTTCATAATGACTCCATTCCTAGAAATAATAGAAGCTTATGGTTCTTCAGGTTCTTATGATATTATTGACATTTGTCTCATGATTATTGATCCTTATCATATGGTTATTGATCTTATTTATTGTAAGGGTCGGCCGGGTATGACACCTATTGTGCACACCACTGCAGTTGGGTACGGATAACACTGAGCCTATCATGGCCGGGTACGGATGACACCAGCCTATATGGCCGGGTACGGTATTATGATATATGTATATGTATGAAAATGGTTTTTATAAAAGGAAGGCATGCATGATATCCGCCTTACGAGACAATCAGATGTACAGGTTAATTCTCTAATCTTATGTTATCTTCATATCTTTATATGTTGTTTTCCATGCCTTACATACTCGGTACATTTTTCGTACTGATGTCCTTTTATTTGTGGACACTGCGTTCATGCCGGCAGGTAGATAGGGAGACGGTATGGATCCTTAGGCAGTCATCTCAGCTTTGGTACAGGAGCACTCCACTCTTTTCGGAGTTGCAGCTCATTTTGGTGTGATTCTTTTGTGTACATATGGCTATGGTAGGGTCCTGTCCCATCCTTATTATGTTATGCACTCTATGCAGAGGCTCGTAGACAGATGTGTACAATTAGTTGTCCTATGACCTTCTCGGTCCATATTTTGTTATATTATTTGGATAGCTTTATCGGCTTATATACATGGGCACAGTTTGATGACGTATATATATGTATATATATATCTCTTGGCATGTGTTCCTTACAGTTTATGACATCTATTTGTTAGCACTATGGCCCACTCAGGTATGATTATGAGATGCATATATATTATGTGGTGCTCGGTAGGTTAGCTCCGGATGCCCGTCACGGCCCTCAGGTTGGATCATGACATTAGTTCAGCAATGTGATATATAAAGCTGAGGTGGAAGTGAAGATCAAGACACTAGTCATACTTAAGAGAGACAGCTACAAGTATCTTGGGTCTATAATACAAAGTGATAGGGAAATTAATGATGACGTCACACACCGGGGTTGGGTCGGTGAAATGGAGGCTCGCCTTGGGGGTACTATGCATAAGAATATGTCGCCAAGGCTTAAAGGCAAGTTCTACAGGGTGGTGGTTAGACCAGCACTATTGTATGGGACAGAGTGTTGGCCAGTCAAGAATGTAAACACCCAGAAGATGAATGTAGCAGAGATGAGTATGCTCAGATGGATGTGTGGGCAAGGCATATGATTAGGAACAAAGTTATACGGGACAAGGTGGGAGTAGCCTCAATGGCGGACATGATGAGGGAAGCGTGACTGAGATGGTTTGAGCATGTGATAAGGAGGGGTGAGGATGTGCCAATAAGGAGGTGGGAGATGTTAGCTATAGTAGGAGTTATGAGAGGTAGAGGTAGGCTGAAGAAGAACTGAGGGGAGGTGATGTTAGCTATAGTAGGAGTTAGGAGAGGTAGAGGTAGGCTGAAGATGAACTGAGGGGAGATAATTAGACAGGACATGGCACAACTCCAGTTGATTGAGAAAGTGACCTTGGGTAAGAAGGTATGGAGGTGGAGGATTAGGGCAGAAGTTTACTAGGTACCAGAGTGCTATCGTACTTGTAGTCTTATGATTTAGGTAGTTGTGTAGTTTCTTTTTAGCTACCGTGTATTGATATCTGTTACTACAATTGTTTTGTACATTTGCCATTTTGTTGTCTCTTTTCTTTCTTACATTCCTGCATCGGTTACATCTCTTTTGAGCCGAGAGTTTATCAAGGGTAGATATAAGGTCTGCGTACATCCTACCTTCCAGACCCCACTTGTAGGACTACACTGAATATGGTGTTGTTGTTGTTGTTGCTGTTGTCGTCGTTGTTGTATTATGTAAGTTACTTAGAGATTGAAATTGGACCTAAGAGAAATTAGACTCGTACGTATGAGTAGGTGCTCTTAAAGTTGAGAATAGTTAGGATAACAATCTAAAGGGCTCGGTTTTATTTATGACAAAAAGAAAATAATTAATAAAATTTACAATCATTTGAAAGTGTAACGACTCGATTGGTCGTTATAGACATTGTTCTTATTTTTTGAAAATACCCTTCTTAAAGATTTCATTCGGTAGTATTTAACACGTGGGGATGGGTAATGTGGTTACCAAGGTAATCGGCAAGTCGTAATTCATTCCGAGCATCGAAGAATCGTCTACATGGAATTAGCGAGTAAGGGTGGCCTATTGCCGATTTTTGGAAATAAGTGAAAACTTAGTATTTTCATGTATAGGTGCCTAGCACATGCGAACGGCGGGCCGCATCTGCACGCTCGCATCTGCGAAAGTCCCTTCGATTCTGTGAAATTCTAGGATTTAATGAGCTCGCATCTTCGGAGTATTTTTGTAGATGCGGCGTCACGTCTGCGGGGAGAGTCTCACATCTGCTCAAATCAATGGGCAGACTAGATATTTATTTCTCTACTTCGGGATTTGCTCTCATTTTCACCCACCAAATATTCTATAGCTTGTTTTGGAGAAATTTCAGAGGGTTCCATGGTTCCTTGGAGAGGGTAAGCTCTGAGCCCTATTTCATTACTCCCTTTTAATCCTTTGTCTTCCATTAGTTTAATTCATTCTTGGGTTTGCGATATTGGGAGACTATTATGACATGTAAAACCCTATAAGGGAAAACAGTTTTCTTAACTAAAATCATGGTTTGTTTTGGAAGGGTAGCGTACTGTTTAGCTTGGGTAGTTATTTTCCAACTCCAATTTTTATTTCTAAAATGGATTTTTCAAGTGGGTTAATTTATGGTTTCCTTGAAATTTTAGGGTTTTAGTAGATTAGAGGAATTGAAGCTCATATGGGGTTAGAAATGCATGAGATTTAGGATGTAGATTGTTTGAACTTTGGGTAGACTAATTTTACTAAAATGTTTCAATTTTTCCCTTGTAGGCACGGAGTCATTTTCTGAAGGTCGTTTTTTAGTCTTGCTTAGGAGTATGGTGATTTGGCCATTCTTAGACTCTTTGCTAATATGCGATACTTATTTGATTAGACCTTATTTCATTCAGATGCTTTCCAAGGAGGGAAGAAGCTCGAGATGGATGGTTCGTGGCTTCTGTTCGGCTTCGAGGTAGTTTACGGCTTACTTGAGTTTAGACTTCGATTAGGGACACGCATATAGATGGTAGTTGTTGATGGAAAAAGCATGATTAGGCCTCCGGCATGGTCTGGAGGTGAATTCCAGTTAGATTGGTATTGTCAGTTGTTATGTAGGCTTGCCGCCATTTTTGCTTGTGTTTGTGACTAGGATTAGAGTGGATTGTTTTCCTAATACTATTTTGTGCCTTATGTATAGAGAATGAACTTTAGTTGATACGATGTGGCATTGATTAGTCGCTTGTATGTGATTTCTTACTCACCTATGACTAGAGGCGGACTGTATTTAATGATGTCGTTTTGAGTTTAGTATCCATGGCATGCATTACTTGATTCATGACTCGAGTTATTGTGAATTGAATTATTGACTGTATTGCTTTCCGGGCATTGGGCATATGGTATCTAATTCCTTATAATCTTATGTGTTGAGGTTGATTTCATGCATGGCATTGCATTCTGCACTTCATATATGACCTGTTACGATTATGACGGAAAGGATGATAAAAGAGATATGAGCCATGATCCGAGGTCTTTACCGGAGCGGTATGAGCACTCATGATCCGAGGTCATATACCGGAGCGAGAAGGTGTACATGGACTTCACGAGTCCCCCATGGGTCATGAAAATTGAGGCATTGCCCTTAGCATATGTGTACTATGGAGAAGAGCCTATATGGAAGCTCATTGCATAGAGAAGGGCTTGTGTGGCAGCTCACTGCAATTGCATCACATCGCATAGCATCAACACTCATTCATACATTCTTGGTTGTTACTTGACATAATTCTCCATCTTATTTCTGTTGAGGACTTATTGATGTGTTGTTTACCTGCAAGAGTCTTTTGTTTAGACATGTGACTGACTTGAGGTTTAGAGATTACCCTAGGTATAGAAATCTGAGAATAGTGAGTAATTATGTCTTTATTTGTTGTGAATTGCTATCTGAATATGTTTAGTGATTGTCTTGATAGCCTATCTGCTCTTCCTGTTTACTTCTGTTCATCTATATGTGTTATCTAATCGTTGTCGGCCTATGATACCTACGAGTACGTGTGTTTGTACTCATACTAATCTTGCTACACTCTTTGTGGTGTGTAGAGTTGATTCTAGGTTTGGTTCGAGACCTAGTGTTAGATCTGAGGATGTCATCAGAGGTGTTCGGGTGGTCTTTACTAGCCGGATCTGCCGCCCGTAGTCTCTTTATATATATTTCATCCATTTCGTTCCTACGGACAGTAAGTATTATCTTTAGAGTCTGTAGTTCATTTGAAACTTTGTAACTCCTTGTAGAAGCCCTTGTACCTATTAAGACCAGATTTTGTGAAGTTCATAACAAAAGTTTTCTTTCAGCATTGTTTATAATGTTATGATGTTTCTTCTCGTTTTGATGTATTTATTTTCCGCATTTGTGTAATTAAAAGAGGTGTATGTTTTGAGGATTGTTCGTCTACAGGGGGGAATAAAGTAAGTGCCATCATGACCCGTGATTTGGGTCGTGACAAGTTGGTATCAGAGCCCTAGGTTCACCAGTCTCACGTGTATAAGAGCAATGTCTAGTAGAGTCTCGTGGAATGGTACGTAGACGTATGTACCCATCCGTGAGAGGGTGTATGGCATTTAGGAGGTTCCCATTCTTTCACTCCTTTCGTGCTACCTCTTTTTCATTGGTATCTAATTGATTCGGATTGGTATCAAGTTGATTCAAATTGGTATCTAGTTGATTCCAATTGGATCTAGTCGTGGCGTGGTTTAAGAGCGGTTCCCATGTTTGGGTTATGTCCAGAAGGTTTCTGAATGAATATCGTGTGTCGAGTTGGAGTATTAGAGTTATTTCGCATCTGCAGACTATGTCACACAGATGCGAGGCTGCATCTACGAATTTTGTTCGCAGAAGCGGATCTTTAAATAGAAGGTGAAGCTCACATATGCGAACTATTTCTCGCAAAAGCGGACCCGCACCTGCAACGGGTGGTCCGCATCTGCTGAATAACTAGGTAGAAACCAGTGACTCCTCCCGTGGTCAAATTTCATTTCCAATACAAAATCATTCAATCAATAACCTGGGATCAGATAAAAGCCCGGCAAGGGCACAAGTTTAACATAGATAAAGGCCCGACAAGGTCACAAAACCACTATCCAAAAGTCAAAAACAACGAAGAAAGTACGCAACATCCAAGATTGCAACACCAACACTAGCAGTACCACAAACCCATGCAAAATCAAACCAAAATTTCTCAATTTTTGTACCGAAATTCTAAACCCATAATCATGTTAGGCCGTAAAAAACAAGTCTAAATTCATCCTAGAGTAAAGGAAGAACATAGGAACATACCTTGTAGTATAGATTGGAAGAAATGAGTGTGTTTCCACCCTTCCCCCCCCCCCCCCCGCGTTTTCCTTTGAAATTCGCCAAAATATTTATCCTTCAACTTGTGTATTTCTAATTTGGGTAGAAGGAGGTGAGGGGGTGATTAAAGGGTGTAAAGGTAGGAAGTGGAGGTGTGGGATTCGGGTATGGACAATGTGTGAGGAGTTGGGGAAAAACTTTTCATGTTCCCAATTTGAATGCCCGACCTTCGCATATGCGGAGTGAGTTCCGACCCAATTTGGCCAAGTCGTGCGGGCACTTACCTTTCCCATCTCGGTAAGCGAACCCTCAACTCAACGATAAGTAAGGACATAAATAATTAAATCAAGCAAGCGAAATAGAATAATTACGTAAGTCTTATAATAATATATAATAGGAATAGTACGGAACAAGGAAAATACCCGCAAGGTCTAGTCTAAGTCACACAAGAGCATCTAAACGAAATAATACAAGTCTGGAATATAATAATACATCAATGTGTCTGTGTCTAAGAGTAGAAAAGTAAGACATAATAATGCCAGGAGTCTTCAAGGCGGCGAATGACTCGTGCTCACCCTGGAAACCCAATGCTAATGCTGAAGGCGACTATCAGCCACGGGAGATGGAGGAAGACCCAACCTGATACTCTGCATTCATAAAAGAATGCACCAAGTGCAGATCAGTACAAAACCAAGTACTGGTAGGTATCGTAGGCCGACTAAGTATAGCTAACATAATTCAGACAATAAAGAAAAATAGGCAGATAAATCAACAAGTATAAGTCAACCACAAACAAAACCAAGTACAGTCATCGCCTAAGTAGAGCACCTAATCCCAAATGTGCCAAGTCTCAATATGTTCAATCACAATCCAACATCACAAGTAAAAACACCAACTCATCTCAATACAAGCCGTGAGGCAATGCAATAATGTCTGAATGCAATGCAATGCCATGCAAATGCTGTGTACACATGTACTCCGGACTGAAATATTGACGTCTCGGTAGCACAACCTAAGGTGACTCCCGAAGTCTAAGTGCCCCTCGTCCCGGATCTTTGCCCAACAGATAGACGAGACCCGAATCTTTGCCCATGGGGGTTCTCACCGACACCACCCTGGGAGACCCGCGGATTCCATGCACTCACTCAATCCACGATTCCGGAACTAACATCGGATATCGGACTCTCACGTCACTCTCATTTAAAAACCGAGCCCAGCTCATCACAATGTTTCATCAAGTACCAACAATGTATCAACAGTATATCTGAGAGTGCGTGCAATGCATGTATCAACATCAATAATCAGATCAATATCACAAGTACCAACAATGGGTGCGAACAATATATCAGTGTCACAAGTAGTAACATGGGTACGCCAACAATATCATAAAAAACTACACAAGTCATATAGAACTCTATCCTCGTATCAACGTCAACCCGTAAGGTACTACAACATCACAATCAAGGAGGAACAATAGATTCCAATATCTATTTATATCACGTGGCATCAAGCCAACATAATAGAACAATCAAGTCATAACACAACGGGGTGGCTAGCCCCAATCATACAACAGGGCCCAACCTAAGATAATATCCAACCCGAATTCATACCCGAAGGTTTACATGCTTTAAAAATATCATCTAAATATATGCTTCGCTACATGAAGTCTCACAAAGGGTAAGCCATAACCTACCTGGATGGCCGAACAGCAAACACCAACAATCACTCTTTCGCTTTCCCCTTCCGCTGAGACTCAAGATCAAAGAAGTCTAGGCATATTCGAAATCTAGATTAGAAATCATGAAGATTGATACTAATATTGCTATCATTCAATTTAGGTCAAAACCAACCCTAGAATTTGGGGAAACGGGGCCCACAAGGTCAAAACGGGAAATTCGGGAGTAAAATATCAAATTAAGTACTAGGTGATCATAACCCAACAACTAATTGCTAATTTAACTCATAGATTCACCTAATTTAAAAATTCAAGCAAAATCCCTAATTTTGGGTATAAACCCTAACTCTTTGATTCAAGAATTCAATACTAATAATGGAAGATATATGATTAACAACCTTAAATATATCAAAATCTAGCATAAACTCCATCAATTTCATCATTAATAAGCTTAGATATAAAATCCATCAAAACCCACTTCTAATCTTCCATAACTAAGGGTTAACAAGGAAAGAGGAATCCTTAAGATAAATGAAATAGCAAGAGGATTAGGAGAACTTACCACCAAGAATTTTCACCAATAATCCCAAGAAAGTTCCTAAGAGTTCTAATTTCGGAAATGGTATCAAATGATAGACTAAGGGCTTTTAACACTTCATTAAATGAACTCACTGCCCGTCACCCACTTCCGCGACACCTTGGCCGCTCCAGCGGTGCCATGACTGCTGCAGCGATCAAGCCCACATAGCCTGAACCGCTCCAGCGGTACCGCTGTTATGGTCTTTGGTGCCACCAAAGTGGGCACCAGACACTAGAGGTTACACCAAGTTTCACATTTCAATCCGATTTTCTGACTAATTCCCGAGGCCATCCGCTCACATACGACATACATAGACACACATAAAAACATGCTACGAATGCGCTCGTGGCCTCGAAATTTCCAACGGAGGTCTCGTTGACCGAGTCAACCCCCGATACCTTAATTCTAATTTTCCAACCCAAGTCCCAAAATGCATCTGAGTGCATTGAGAATCGAACTAGATATACACACAAGTTCTAACCAACCATCCGGACCTCTCGAAATCGATGAATTTTTGGAAAAGGTCCGTTCACCCAAAAGTCAACTTTGAGTCAACTCTTTTTCACTTTAAGCCCATATTTTACGAAAAGTCACCCGAATCAAGTTTAGACACCTCGAAAAGCATGTCAAAAGTGAGCTAACCAATCTCAAAAAGGGGCAAAAATGTCGAAATGAGTATAACGACCAAATGGGTCGTTACACATTTTGTCCGCAAATGCGGGACTGAGTAGTTTTCAGCCTAATCGTATCTGCGAGAATCTGTTCGCCTATGCTAACTCACCTATGTGTAAACCCTTTCACCTCTGCAGAATTTCCCAGCCTCAGAATATTTTGCCTCTACGAAATGTTATCCACATCCGCCGCATCTGCAAAGGTTTCCCGCAGATGTGCCTACTGTATCAAATTTCCAGAAGATCACTATTGACTTTTTGTCCAGCACCTCAAACCTTATAAAGGTTCCTGAGATATTTTCAGACCATCGTAATTGTTATAATGTGTCTGACCGCGAGGTATTAATTCAAGACAACATGGATTGGTGGAGTTACTCAGTTTGTCTACAAATCGAAGGAGATAGTAAGGACCTACGTTGGGGGGTTTACCCGATATTATGGAGTACTTGTTCCTACCATTCTAGTTAGGATTTTTCATTCATTCCAAATCCTAGGAGTTACGATTTCAGCTTGCTTATTCAATTTGGGCGATTCTGGGAAACCGTACTGATCCTTGGTAGCGGTTACCTGTGACAAAAATTATTTACTCAAAAAGGGCGTGGCGCCTTTGGGGGTTAGATTTTAAGGAGGAAGAGTCCCTTGGTTAGTCGGTTCTTTGCGTTTGAGGGAGAATCCGTTGATAGACCAAGGCTGGCAGGTGCGACAAATGTTTTTGAATCTCTATCGATTTATGTACCTTCGTTCTGCTACCTTCTATTTGAGGACGAGTAGTTGTTTAATTGATATATGATGTAACAACATGTTTGGTTGTTATAGACATTATTCTCATCTCTTGAAAATACACTTCTTATAGATTCCCTTCAATAGTATTTAACTTGTGAGGATGTGTAATGTGGTTCCTGAGGTAATCGGTGAGTTTTAATTCGTTCCGAGGATTGAAGAATCGTGTACGTGGAATTAGCAAGTAAGGGTGACTTATAGCTGATTTCTGGAAGTAAGTGAAAACTTAGTATTTTCAGGTACAGGTTCCTCACACCTACGAACGGCAGGCCGCATCTACGAGAGCCCCTCGCTTCGGTGGAAATTTGAGGATTTAATGAGCTCACATCTGCGGAGTATTTTCTTTAGATGCAACGCCGTGTATGCGGGCAGAGTCTCACATCTATGTAAATCGCTGGGCAGACCAGATATTTATTTCTCTACTTTGGGATTTGCTCTTATTTTCACCCCTATTTCATTACTCCCTTGTAATCCTTTGTCTTCCATTATTTTAATTCATGCTTGGGTTTGGGATATTGGAAGACTTTTATGACTTGTAAAACCCTAGGAGGGTAAATGGTTTTCTTAACGAAACTCATGGTTTATTTTGGAAGGTAGCGTATGGTTTAACTTGGGTAGTTATTTTCCAACTCTAATTTCTATTTCTAAAACGGATTTTTCAAGTGGGTTAATTTATGGTTTCCTTGAAATTTTGGGTTTTAGTAGATTAGAGGAATTACAGTTCATTTGGGATTAGAAATGCATGAGACTTAGGATGTGGATTGTTTGAACTTTGGCTAGACTAATTTTGCTAAAAAATTCTGATTTTGCTCTTGTTGGCCCAAGGTCATTTTCTAAAGGTCATTTTTGAGTTTTTCTAGGAGTAGGTGATTTGGCGTCCATAGACTCGTTGCTAATATGCCATACTTATTTGATTAGACTTTGTTTTATTCGGATGTGTTCCAAGGAGGGAAGAAGCTCGAGATGGATGGTTTGTGGCTCCTGTTTGGCTTCAAGGTAGGTTATGAATTACTTAAGTTTAGACTTCGATTAGGGACACGTATATAGATGGTAGTTGTTGATGGAAAAAGCATGATTAGGCCTTCGGGCATGGTGAGGAGGTGAATTCCAGTTAGGTTTATATTGTATGCTGTTACATGAGCTTGTGGCCATATTTACTTGTGTTTGTGACTAGGATTAGGGTGGATTGGTTTCCAGATACTACTTTGTACCTCATGTATAGAGAAAGAACTTTAGTTGGTAGGATGTGACATTGATTAGTCGCTTGTATGTGATTTCTTACTCACTTATGACTAGAGGAGGACTTTATTTAATGATGTCTTGTTGAGTTTGGCATCCATGGCATGCAGTACTGGATTCATGACTTGAGTTATTGTGAATTGAATTATTGATTGCATTGCTTTTCGAACATTGGGCATATGGTATCTAATTCCTCATAATCTTATGTGTTGAGTTTGATTTCATGCATGGCATTGCATTCCGTACTTCATATGTGACCTGTTACGATAATGATGGAAAGGATGATAAAAGAGATATGAGAGCCGTGACCGAGGTCTTTACTGTTACGATAGCAACAACACTCATTCATACATTCTTGTTCATTACTCGACATAATTCTCCATCTAATTTCTATTGATGACTTATTGATGTGTTTCATATTGATGTGTTTCTTACCTGCAAAAGTCTAGTCCTTTTGGAAGATGTGAACCCTATCGACGGGCAGGTATTCTTCCACGGAGTAAAAAAAGGAGCGTGTCAGTCTTGCCGCTGAGGTAAGCTTCATTCCTCAAAATGATAATTTGGGCGATACGACTTCACGCCGAAGGGCCTATAATCGTCGTCCATATGTAGCCAAAAATAGGTAGCATAATTCCAAGGTTGATGTCCACAATCATTGAAATACGAATGTGATTCCTACATCAAGATTTGCGGTCGCTACTGCAGTTTATCTCAAGTTAATGTAATTCTGGTTCAGGGATAGCGGTTGTCATGAGAAAAGGCCCCGCACTTGAGCATGCAGTTCTTAACTTGAATATTCTGACTAAATGTCATAATTCTAGATACAGAGGTTGGTGGTTATGATGAAAGGAATATGATACTGCACTCTGATGTGCAGTCTTCATTTGGGTATTTTGTCTATAAGTGATATGGTCCCAAACTGGTATAACGCAGACTTCGTATGAGGATAACGATGTAGTCGACACCAGATTTGCGACAGTCATCGCAGTATGTGAAAATGATGTGATCCTAAATTTTCAAGGGTAGCGGATGTGATAAGAAACAAAAATGAGCCCGCACTTGGAAACATGGTCTTCAGTAATAGCATCCTGATTGCAAAAATAAAAATCGGACTGGGGTGTGAAGGTTTGACAAGAATGCGATCCCGACCCATATCCCAACAGAAGTTATCATTACAAAAATGGAAACATTTGAAAATGACGAGAAAAGAGCCAACTGAAGTATCAGGTTTATTATCTAAAGTAGCCAAAATTATTTTTAAAAACAAATATATATGCGCACAACAATACACACTTACAAGAAAAGAAGAGAAGACGGATGAGCGTTCGCTAAGAGCTGGACATGATCAAAACTGATAAAGTTAACCCCTAAAACAACGGGCAAGAATGCCGCACAGGTATGACATTTACGATAAATATAAAAATTTCAAATCACTAACACGCAAGACTCAGCGTTTGGAGATGGCTAAAAGCTACCGAGATAGGAGCAAAAGAGCCAGACTGAAGACATGGGAGCAAACGTGGAACTCTTCTTGGGCAATCAATCAAAAATCGTGTATGAGAGTCAAGCCTTCTACACCGAGATTGAAACATCACTTCAAGCAACTGCACTCATAAATCTTTTTGAAAATCGCTTTCGGTCGGGTTTTTCATCGCAAATAGTCAATGGGATTCCCACATAAAGGGGTATTCATTTCGAGCTATCGAGTCGAAATACAATTGGCCTGATTCCCAAAGCCAGGGATATGTAGGATACTCAAAATTCGAGGCTCGACCATATTCTTATGATTATCTTTGGACATCTCGAGGTAATCTAAAAAGTTCTTTATTTTCAGTCCTCTTAGAGTCAGAACTACAAACGGCCTAAATTCTCATGTAACCTGAGATATGTAGGAAGCCCAGAGACCGGGGTCAGTCCATATTTTTGAATTTATTTTCCTAAAAAGAAAGTTGTAGTTTCTATTATTCGGTAAAAATTAGTTTCGTCAAAATTCGTAGCTCAAGGCCATCCTCGAACTCCGAAGGGGTAGTTGTTGACACATAATTTTCACCTCATAGGATGCGAATTTTAATTTTTCAAATTTCTCGAGTCAAAGACGGAGTAGGGATACACCCTTTAAACATCCCGAGAAAATTGCAAAACATGACGTTTAATTATTATTTCCTGAAAAAATTGACAGCTATGAGAAATATGAGTTATTTTACTCTTATCCCACTCCGTATATTCCGGGAAAATTGGTAATTTAAAATGACGTACGAATTACGGCTCATTTTGACCACATTTTTCACATTTTGAGATATTGCTCGGAAGTATATCAATATTGGGCTCGTTTTGAAGCTTGTATTTTAGAACGACGTATTATAATTTTTATTTTGTCAAAATATTATTTTCGAGGGCGTTTTAAGCTAATTAACCTAAACTATATATTATATTTTTAAAGTATGTGTTATATTTTATAAAGGGAGGGAGTAAATAATATACTTACCCCCCCCCCCCCCCCCCTCCCCCCTTTAATTTTGCGTGTCATTTACATTCACTTTGCCCTAACTTCATTTCTCTTTTGAGAGAAAACCATG
Organism: Lycium ferocissimum; assembly: GCF_029784015.1. NCBI lineage: Eukaryota > Viridiplantae > Streptophyta > Magnoliopsida > Solanales > Solanaceae > Lycium > Lycium ferocissimum. The sequence goes on along the minus strand of NC_081350.1, from coordinate 65,641,290 downwards.
GCGGCTAGCGATTGTCTTCATCGCCACCATGGCACCACTTCCAGTGTTACCCCGATGATCTTTGGCGGAGGAAGAACCGCCCCCATTAGGCGGTATGATATGCTATGGGCGGGGTCATGGACCCCTTAGCCATCTTGTGCTATCACACCAAGATGGAAAAATGACGATTAAGGTTGTTATCCCTCAAGGGTCCTCATCATTGAGGATAGGTGTTGTCCTTTTTTCCTAACATTTTGATTTGGTACAACGTTGGTACGATTTATTTTGGATTTTTTCTGGTTTGTACTATTTTGATCCTCGCTGTTGTACGATTTGAGAAAATGTAGGGATTTTAGTACGATGTGTTGTATTTATTTTGTCATTACTTGTTTGAAGTTGATTTTTGTGATAAGTTTGGGAATTTAGGGGGAAATTCGGTTAGGGAAACCTAGAATCTTCCATTTTTATCCCTAAATTGATTTTTGCATGCTATAAATAGAAAGAGGTTGTGATATTTTGAAGGTCTGGATTTTTTTTTATTGAACTTATACTACTCGACTGCTAGGGTTTTTGAGTTCTTCATAATAATCTGCCTAAAAATCTACTACTTATATACCTATACTACCAAGTTTATACATATACTACAATATACTACTATAATATATAAGATATTGCTCGAAAATACTATATTATATTCTGAAAATCAAGAATAAAAAGGCTTCGCAAAAGGTTTTTGAGTGATTGTTGTTGAAGAACATTGATTCAATCTCTCCATTTGATCTTTGGGTTACCTTTGCCAGAGGTAATATCACTATTCTCTTATTTTATTCAATTTCAGTACTTATGTGAGCTTGAATAACTGTCTTATTGTTTAAATATGTGCTTGGAGACTTTGGTTAGTTGATTTGAATACATTTTTGCCTTAGTCTAGTTGATAATATAGTTTTAATAATGTTTAAGTTGCTATAATGTGACTGAGTTGATTTGAATCATGTTTGAGGTTCTCTTTATTTTTCTGGATTTCTAGAACTTAAAGGATAAGACATGATTGATTGTATTGTGAATTTAGTCTTGTTATAGTAGGTTGTTTGAGATTCTAGCTTTGTTATGTTGATTTTTGTTAGAACTTGGTACTGTTTCATTAGAAATTTAGGTACTTAGCTTTGTTCTTACTAATTTTTGCTCATTATGCTATGAAAATGATCTTGTCTTGTTAATTTTAGACTGAATCAGTTTTTTAGTTGCTTGTTTGGCACTGTTCTTGACCAAAATGATTTTCAAAAATCTAATACATGGCTTCAAACTTGGTCTCATTATAAAGAACTTGAATTTTCCAGAAATTTGCTAAGCTTAAGTTTATAGAAATTGAAATTGATCATGTATCTCTTATTGTTCATGAATCACCTTAAGCAGTCTAATATTTTTTGGAAAAGGTAGTTTGAGTTCCTGAAACTTTCTTGCTGATTAGAGTTTTGAAATCATGAAGCCTATTCCTAAATATATATGTGTTGGTTAGTATTTATCTAAAAATTGCCTTAAAAAAAAGAAGAAAGAGAGGGTGTTTTACCTAAACTATTGTGTGTGGGTCTCTTTCTTGTGATAACTTGTCTTCCTTCCTTTTACTAGTCCTTCACCTAGATTGTTATGAAAACTTTTTATGTCTTTGTTTAGAATTTGAAGTGTTAAATAGGCAGACTTCATGTATTCTTGTTGTTGAGTAAGTAGAAGTGTAAAAAGGGTTTAAACTGAACCTAGAAAGTAAAGAAAATGGAACTTACTAGTAGCTCAGTTTCTTTTTCTTTCCCTCTGTTTGCTTGATTCTTGGAGACTTGATCTTTGATTAAAATTTCTTTTATGAAACTGTGCTATGAGTTGATTAAGATTTGGACCTTGTTGAGCTCATTATCATGCTAAAACTGAGACCAAAGTTTGCTTTTAAAAAACAATTAGGGTGCTTGCTTGCTTATCCTTGCGCTGCTAGTTGTTTGTAATTTCAGACCTATATATGCATATGGTTTTTACTCTTTCTTATTGTGTCTAGCCTAAGTGTGATGTTTTTGTGACCTAGGATAGAATCATGATCCTTTATGGCCATAGTTTAGTTTTCTCTGAACTTGTAAGTGTTTCCATGTGAACTCCCTATTGTTTGTGACTTACTATGACCTTAATTGATCCATATATACACCTAGGATAGACTCATACTCCCCTGATTCTTGTGAACTAGTTTGATCTTGTCTTAATCACTCTTTGTAACTTAATAAGACCCCTGCTGATGGCTATCTTTTGTTTTGGAATTTTGTGTGTAAATTCTAAATAAGAATAAGTGTAAACCATCTTTTGGGAATCTTGTTGATGCTTCATGAAACTGACTATGAACTAAAATGATCTTAGTGATTAGTTGAGACCCCTATGACTTAAAGTTAGGCTGAAATTTGAATTTAAAAGCCTGGAAAGTAATAATAAACTTGTGACATGTACCTAGACCTGTTTAAGCTAAAATTGGCCTAGGAAAATAGTTTTATACTTGCTACCTGATTCTGTGACATCTTTTTTTTTTTTTTTTTTTTTTTTGTGTATGAGTGAAACTGATAATGATTTGATTGTTGCCACTAGTTTAACTTGATGTCAATAAAAAAAATGAATTTCTAGACCATTTGACATTATTTGCTTCGATTGCTAAAATTAAGACTAGATTAGTTACTCGTTTGCTTGCCCACTTGCCTAATTCAGTCATTCCTGAACATTGCTAAGTATATAAAGATAAAAATGACCTTCTTGAATCTGTTTGAAACTGTCTAGGTTGAGAATTAGATTAAAATGAAAGCTGAAAGAGTTGAAGGTTGCATAGTTAATTTTCTGAAAGTTTAAGTACCCTGAATCTTGTGTGTATTTGTTAACTTGGTGTCTGGGAATTGTGAGAAAGGAATAAGGATAAGAAGGTTATAAGAACATGGCTTTTGTATTAAAATTGAAATAGAAGGGATTGAGGATATTTTATAGGTTGATTCTTGCCTCTGAATTTTTGAGATTTCCCTATGTCTTACTTACTTGTAGTGATTCATAAAACTTGCTCTTTGTGGCTTATGTTCTTTATACTAAACATAGGGTCATAGTGTGCTTGAGATTTCCTACCCCACATAGGCCATTAAAAACTAGTAAAAGGAGACCAAGAATGAGGTCAAAACTGTTTGAGGATAACTGGGTGTGATACCTATTTTTAGATGCTCATTTCCTCTACTGTGCATTTGTTGATTTGAATGCTATCCTATGCTATCTATTCCTTGCCTGAACCATGTCTATTGTGTCTATTTTGAGCCTAAGATTGAGTATCATGTACCCCATATCTTAAAACTAGTCTATCCCTTTCATTTCACCTTGTCATTTTGACTTATGAAACTGAGAGTCAGTATAGGATTTAGGCCTGCCTTGATTGTTTTCTTTGGCTTAGTTGTGACATAACTTTACCCTGCTCTCATTTTGCATCCTTGTGGTTTGATCCTGTCATTAGGAATCCCCTATTTGCTGCTATATTCTAGTTGTTGTGGTTGTTGTCTTCCAAACCCTTTGCTTTACTTAGCTTGGTATATTGACACCCCTCTAGACTTGTGTGTGTGTGTATTAGTGTTTATCTTGGTATATTAACATCCCTCTAGACTTGTGTGTATTAGTGTTTAGCTTGGTATATTGACACCCCTATAGACTTTTGTGTGTATTAGTGCTAAGATCTTAAGCTGAATCTAAGTAAATATAGCAGTCCTTTAGGTGTTGTATGGACACTGATTAGCAAGAATTTGCTATTCTTTAAAACCAATTGGTAGTCTAAAGTGCTTGGTTAAAAAATGAAGTTGTTGGGGATTTTATTCTAGTTTTGATTTCTGGAAATTGAAATGATTAAGTAGGATGTATATCAAGTATCCTTGGAGGGTATGCCACTAAGGTTTTGCTCTCCATAAAATGTATACTTGATGTATAACAACTCTCGACACTTAGAAAATTTCTGGGCATTTCTCCTTAGGCCCTTACTATTACTGATGGGCCTGTTTCAAACCTGGGCTGCCTTATTATCCTTCTCAGCTACTATAGTTGACCATCATATTTGGGCTCAGCCCAATAGTTTTGTAATTAAATTTTTGGCCTTGTAATAATTATTATAGCCTTTTAAGTTTTGTACTTAGTTTAAAATCATTGATGTATTCTATTACCCTTCATTGCCTTTGTCCACCTAAAATCCGTTGGTGGTCCCCAATGGGGTTCACCAACACATCTAGATCGAGTCACCTAATTCTTGGAGCATAAATATAGAGCGTATGCATTTTGGACCCGAGGTTACCCCGTTGCATAATACTTTTCCTATTCGGCTTGATCGGCCCAATCTCTCTATCTCATATATTTGTGTACTTCAATTTATAATTATTTTCTTATAAAAATTGGGACTCCTTAAATTGGTTATTACTCAATTAAAGTTGTCAAAACTTGATTTTCATACTTTGAAAAAAACGATTTTTTGAAGAAAATTGATATAACGTGAAAGGGCACTGATTTTATAAATGTTGGACCAAAAATAAATGGGTTTTCATAAATTATGGGACTAATTTGGACTCTTTAAAACTAATGGACTGTTATGGAGACTTATGGACTATAAATTATTCATAGACTGATTTGGGACTTATTTGGACCAATTTGGACTGTTATAAAATTTGGACAACTTAAAAATTTAAAAGGACTAAATTGAGCTAAAGTATGGTTAATGGTACCAAAACATGAAATATGATTAACAAACAGTTATTAATATTATGCCTTAAAACTATTTTCTGCACTTAATAAAAAATTTTACAAAAAAACTAAAAAACAACCTTTTTTCTAAACTCGGATGGGCTTACGTAGTGTTCTACTTAGGTTAATGCCTTCAGGTTTTAACCTAGGTGTTCTAGTCCGAAACCCAAAAGGCCCAATTTTGGGCAAAACTCTACCATTTTTATTCCTTGAAAAATGAGTATTTGTTGCATAAATGACCAATCTTTATTTGCGGAAATATATAAAAAAAAAAGAAGAAGTTTTATCAAAAACAACTTATATCTACAAGGCATACTATTAGAACCCGTAGGTCAACCGTATTTTACGAATCCTTAATACCGGCGTGCCTAACACCTTCCCCGAGGGATCATCAGAACCCTTACCTAGACTTTGGTGTAGATTGGTTTCTTTTAAAACTTAGCTGTTTTAAATGAATCCTTTCAAACTGGTTTTCCTAACGTACCTCTAAAAACAATACCCATTTAGAGCACCATCCACATAGAAGTATATTTTTTCCTTTTTCCCAGTACGATTGACAACTGTACTTTTCCGGGACACTTTTCTTTTTAAATGAGGCAAGTGCAAATATAAATCGAAAAAAATAGAACCGCTACAGGACGCTATTGTGTGATTGAGGCTAGCCACCCCGCTGTGTTGTGACTTGATTTGTTCTATTGTTGTTGGCTTGATGCCACGTGGTGATAGTAGATATTGGAGACTATTGTTATATCTTGATCATGATATTGTAGTATCTTACTTGTTGATGTTTGATACGAGGATAGTGTTCTATATGGATTGTGTAGCCTTTTCATGATCTTAGTGGTGTACCCATGCATGGTACTTGTGATATTGATCTGATTATTGACATTGAACTCATACATTGCACGCATTCTCATCCTTCTACATTGATGATACTTCAGGAAACACTGTGATGAGCTAGGCTCAGTTTAGATGAGAGTGACGTGAGGTCTGATATCTGATGGTTATCCCAGAATCGTGGTTATGTGGTAGTGGTATTTGAGGTTGTTGTTAGACCGTGAGGTACATGGATTCCATGGGTCCTCCATGGGTTGTGTCGATGAATATCCTACATGGGCAAAGATCCGGAGCTTCGGCCGTTGGGCAAAGATCCGGAGCGAGGGGTACATGGACTTCGCGTGGTGCTACCGAGACATCAATACTTCCGTCCGGAGTACATGTGTACAACGCATTGCATTGCATTTGCATTTATACATTATTGCATTGCATTGCATTATGACTTATATTGTGATGATCTGGTGATTTACTATGTTATTTGGATTCGGATTGGATATATTGAGACTTGGCATACTTAAGTTTAGATGTTGCAACCTAGGTGATAATGTGTACTTGGTTTTGGTTCGTGTTTGACTTATACTTATTGATTTATCTGCTTATCTTACTTTATTGTCTGAATTATGTCAGCTATACTTAGTCGGCCTATGGTACCTACCGATCGTGGTTTTGTACTTCGACCGCACTTCCGCATTCTTTTATGAATGTAGAATTCTAGGTTGGATCTACTTCCGTCTCTCGTGGCTGATAGTCGCTATCAGGACTGCTTAGAGTCTACAAGGTGAGCACGAGACGTCCGCTGCCTTGAAGACTCTTCTTATTTATGTCTTACTTTCCATTCTGAGACATATTCAGACTTGATGTGTTATTATATTACAGACTTGTATATTTCTAGCTAGATGCTCTTGTATGGATTGGACCAGACTCTGGGGTGTATTTCCTTATTTTCGCACTTTTTCTATATTATTATCGTCAGACTTACATGATTTATTCTCTTTCGCTTATTTAATTATTTATTTACATTTTTACTATAGTTGGGTTGAGGGTTCGCTTACCGAGGTGAGAAAGGTAAGTGCCCACACGACTCAGCTAAATTGGGTCATGACATATATACGGTATATCACTTTGAAAAATTTAGAATTATATGTTTTGTGTATCATGATATTATAATTTGGGCCTAACCCCCCTTTGCCTATCTAATATTTTGGGCCCTTTTCTTTGTATAATACTTTCTTGAATTGCACTTGTCGTTACCTTTCTCGTTGGGCTTGAGTCCAATTCCCCTCTGTGCACTTATAACTTTGGGCCGAGCACCTACTTTTACATACGTTGATCACCTGAATGCATTGATATGTTTGTTTATTTATTTAATCGATCCATACTTATCCTAACTTAATAGTTGATTAAGTCCTAGATGCCCTCTAATCGTGTGTTTCCTCTTTTCCCTTTCTTTGTTTGCTTGGGACTTCGTCTCGAGCCATTTGGGCCATTTGATTCTGCACAAACCTGTTGGGCCTGAGGCCCAATTCACTTCTTTTATCGTGTCTGCAAAGAGAAATTGAAAGGGAAGCTAATATTTGCATTGAAGGCCCATCTATGGATGAAAATAGGCAATTGGAAGGCTTAGGTAGGCCCACCAGCCTCACTCTTCTCCGTTTTGATTTCATTTTTATATGTAATGTGTTTGAAAAGACATATGTAAATATTGAAACCCTTATGGATGCTTAGAACTTAGGAAAACGCTAGTATTATTAGGAATATCGCCCCAAATGATTTTCAAACTTAGCTTAATTTAACTTATGCATGAAATCGGTACCTAATCTACTTTTCTTAAGTTTAAAATTGGTTTAAATACAGTTCAGTCTAAATAACTTCTAAAATGGAAACTAAATTGTATTTTTGGGCCTTCCGTTCCCTTGCATAGTTCTGGAAATGAATTGGACTAGAAAAGAGATTAAGCTTTGGGCCTTAAGCTTGCAAAAGACTTCCTTTAAAAAATTAAAAGAATAAAAAATGTATAATTTGGACTTCTTTGATGAAATGGATTGGACCAAGAAGGCTTTTTTTTTTTTTTTTAAGATCAACAATTTTGAAAGGGAAACTCTTTTAGCATTATGTTTGAAGTTTTGACTATATTGAAGGCTTGGAATTTCCGAAATTAAAAAGGGAACAAAGTATTGTTGGGCCAAAAGCCCAACTCAAAGGGAATAAATCAGAGAGAATTATACTTGGACCAAACTCGAGAATGAGATGGCTTTGGTTTGGATTATGTTTGACATATTGAGCTTCAATAGGACTAAATTGGACTTAATAAAAACTTTACATTTTTTATTATATACTTATATATAAAAATCGGAGATATACTCCATACTTTCTTATATATATGTGTAATGACCCAGTTGGTCGTTATAGTGCGAATGGTCCTTTTACCCATGTGGACCCTTCCCTAGGTCATCAGGTGGGTTTTAGAGTGACTTTTGGAGGTTTGAGCCTCAAAGTAGGATCCGTTTGACCCAAAGTTGACTTTTGAGTAAACGGACATTTTTGGGAATTCCGTCGATTCCAAGAGGTTTGGACAGTCATTTATGACGTAGTAGTGTGTTTGGTTCGGTTCCTAATGCATTTGGGAGCGTTTGGGAACTTGGATTTAGGCCATTGGGGATTAACTTGGTCAAATAAACCTCCATTGGGAAATTCGAGGCCATGGGTGAATTTGTAACGCCTTTTTATGTGTGTGTACATATTTGTTAGGTATCTGTGGGGCCTCAGGTGATAGTCGGATTTCGGGACAAGGTTGGCCAAAAACCAGAATATTCTGGTTCTGGCGTAGGCGCTGCAGCTGTGCATTAACTGCTGTAATGGTCACACTATATAGTGCCGAATGGACGGCTATAACAGATTGGAAGTTATTGTGTTTAGCTGCCGTAAGGGGTCCCTACCGCTATAGCGGCATGCTGACTTTTTAATGAAGGCTGCCACGGCGAGCCTTATGGGCACCGTAGCTAGTGAGCTGCAGCAGCTCCTTGACCGCTGTAGCCGTAGTCAGGTAGAATAATTTCTCTTTTCTCAAGTTAAGTCCCTTAAACCCTATCACTTCTTCTCATCACTCTTCTAAGCACTCTTTGGGGGAATAGAGCTATTTGTGGATTGATTCTTCTTGGAGGTAAGATCTATGACCCTAGGCTTTGTTATTTGCCTTCCTAGATTCCTATTCCATGCTTAGAATCACTAGAATCTAGATAGAGAAGATGAGTCTTGTGCTATAATTCTTGATATGGGTTTAGACTTTTATAATAGAAATATGTGGTGAAATTGACTAGAATAACCATAGAGTTTGATGAATTTCTTGTTATTAAGCTTTTCTTCCATTATTAATAGATTAATTTAAGGATTGAAGAATTAGGGTTCATATCCAAATTTGGGGTTCTTGCTTCAAATTCGAATTAGGCTTAATCTTGAGTTGTTTTAGCAAATGATTAGTGGGTTTGATCACCTAGAACTTGAATTGCATGTTCCATCTTTCAATTTCTCGTTTCACCCTTGTGGGCCCGTTTCCCCAATTTCCTTGGGTTAGAATTTGACCTAGCTAGAAGTATAGCAATATGGGTGTCATTATTTATAGTTTTTAATATAGAATTCGATTATGAATAGACTTTGAGTACTTAGAGGCGTTACGGAACGACAAGGCAAAGGTGTGACGGTTCAAGGCTCCTGTTTGGCTTTCCAGGTGGGTTACGGCTTATCTTTCGATTAGGCTTTGGTTAGCGGATTATATGTATAGTTGGTGATTGTTGGAGCAAGCATGTAAACCTTGTGTGTGAAGTTGGGATGGAAAAATTAGGTTGGTATTGTTTAGATCTATGACTTGTTGCCTTATTGTGTTCTATTGTGTTGTTGCTTGTTTCGAGTTGTTAGCTCGCGGCCACGCGATTGATTGTAGAGAATTGATGTTTAGTGGTTTGGTATTGATTATCAGTAATTAGATTGTGTGGTTTGGTATTGATTATCAGTAATTAGATTGTGTTTAGGTCATTCTGATTGTGAGCACGCCTACTTTTTCAGTCTCTTTCTATTATATATGATTTTCTAACCGTTGTCGACCTATGATGCCTACTCAGTACGTGTTGTGTACTGATTCTACCTTGCCGCATTTTTTGTGAGTGTAGAGTTTGTGATCGGATCGACTTCTGCACCCCGTGACTGAGTCCCGAGGCTTTCTGATGAGTATTCCAGGGAGCCCATTGGATGGATTCGCTGCCCAGATGCCTCTTCTTAGTTACTTTTCTTATTTACTATTCTGAGAGAGTATTCTATTATCAGACATGTATTCATATTCAGACTTAGAGTATTTGTGGTAGTGGCTCTTGTACGGCCTTAGACAGATACCTTGGGATTGATGTATAATTTTACTTATTCGCTATCTTTATTATTATCTATGTTTGAGATTATTCGTTTGCCTTGATTAATTTATTATGTTGAATGAATGAATTGGGAAAGGGTTCGGCTACTGAGGTGGGAAATGGTAGGTGCCCGCACGATTTCCCAAGTTAGGGCGTGAAAAGTTGATATCAAAGCCCTAGGTTACTCGATGTATGAGTACAACAGCATGTCTAGTAGAGTCTTGCGGAACGATACGATGAGCTCCGTACTTATCTGCGAAAGGCTATGGAATATTTAGGAAATTTTACCTTCTTTCATTCCTTCGTGCTACTTTATTCAAATTGGTATCTGGCTTTGTCTAATTGGTATCTGATGCACTTCTATTCTCTCACAGATGGTGAGCACACATGCTACCATCATGAGGATGAGGTGCCTGAGCCCGTTGCTGGGGCAGGCACTAGAGGAAGAGCGCAGGCGAAAGGTGACGACCGAGCTAGAGGCCGTAGAGCTACATCGGCCAGAGTGGGGCCCCTGTAGCTGGACAGAGGCAAGCACGTTCAGCTTCTCCAGTGCGTCAGCCGGAGAGAGCACAGGCAACCGGGGGAGGTGAGGGGCTAGACCTGACTCACCCCTATGCTATGTCTGATCAGGCCTTCCAGGATATCATGGCCCGTGTGCTTCTTCATCTTGGCGGCCAACATGCCGTAGGGAGTGCCACTACTCCAGGTGGTTCCCGGACTCGAGTGGGGGTATAGACTCCCGAGCAGGGCAGACTATAAGGATGCATCCTGCTGCTGCTATGGCCCCGCAATTCAGTGATTTCTAGCCCCTGAGGGTGCTCCCAAATCCATGGCAATTCAATCTTTGACCGTTGAGCATCAGGAGCTGGTTGGGAGGCTCCTGAAGATGGAGCCGCCCAAGTTGTTTGGCTTGCGTACTGAGGATGCTTATGAGTTCATTATGGAGATGCATGAGAGGCCTTATAAGATGCGCATTATGGAATCTTATGGGGTTGACTACGTATCATTTCAGTTTCGTGGCTACGCGAAGACTTGGTGGAGGATTTTTATTGATAGTAGAACTATGGGTGCACCTTCACTTACTTGGACCCAGTTCCACTAGGCTTTTTTGGAGAAGTACGTGCCGCCTACTTTGAGGGATGAGTGTAGAGATGAGTTCCTCCATTTGCGATAGCGAGGTATGACCGTGTCCAAGCATGAGGCTAGATTTTTATTTTGGTTAGGTATGCTGCTCAGTTGGTTCCCCAAAGAACGAGAAGATTCGTAGGTTTGTGGGTGGACTTGTGTATTCACTCCATGTTGCTTGTTTCGAGTTAGAGGCCTTAGGATCTTTATTCCAGGCGGTTGTTGATCATGCTGTGAGTGTCGAGTCTGCAAGACTCGATCTTTAAAAGAGTTTAGCGAGAAGAGGCCACATCATCTTGGTAGTTATAGTGGTTCTGGCTATAGAGACGGGGGACAATCATCCAGGTCTTATCATTCAGCCCCCAACCCCCATGTTCAGTCAGCATTACAGGCTTCGTCAGGCGGTCTTTTTAGACCTGTGGTTATGGTGCTGGATAGTCCTATGGTGGTTCTTACTCTCAGCCAGCTAACCGTGGTGGTCCCTCTAGTTTATCGGCTTCCGTGCATCAGCCTCTAGGCCCCGGAGCTTGTTATGTTTGTAGAGATTCTGGCCACTTTATGAGAGATTATCCTAGAACCGGACAGAGTGGATTCCAGCACGGTTCTCGATTCCAGACTTAGAGGAATCCAGTACTATCTAGTGGTTAGGGTGGTTCGTCAGCTAGAGGCGGTGCTTAGTCGGGCCGCGATGGATCTCAGCAGTCCCGGGATGGATACTAGTCTGATAGAGGCGGTTCTCAGGCCTCCAACGGAGGGGTACAGTCGGGCCAGAGTGGCCGTGGTGGTGGTATTTGCTATTTTTTTCGGGTAGACCCAAGGTAGAGGTCTCCGATGGTGTGATCTCAGGTACTGTTTCTGTTCGCCATCGACCTGCTTCGGTCTTGTTTGATCCGGGGTCTACTTTCTCCTATGTATCTGTCTATCATTCTATTGGTTGGGATTTGACTAGTGACCATCTTGATATGCCTATTCATGTGTCTACTTCGGTCGGAGACTTAGTTGTTGTTGATCGAGTCTTTCGGTCCTGCTTGGTTACTTTTATGGGGTTTGATACTTGGGTATATTTTATGATATTGGATATGGAAGAGTTTGATATTATTTTGGGTATGACTTGGTTGTCATCGTACCATGCGATCTTGGACTGTCACGCCAAGACAGTGCCTGGGATTCCTAGATTAGAGTGGAGGGGGTACTCCGAGCCCCGCCCCGAAGAAGATCATTTCTTTTCTCTGCATGAAGAAGTTAGTTGTAAGTGATGTTTGGCTTACTTAGCCTATGTTCGTGATACCAGTGTTGACTCTCCGCCCCTTGAGTCCGTGCCCGTCATATGTGAGTTCGGGGAGGTCTTTCCTTCTGATTTACTGAGTGTGCCACCAATCACGACATCGAGTTTTGCATTGATTTGGATTCGGGCATGCGCATTCCTCCCTATAGGACGGTACCCACCGAGTTGAGAGGATCTTTTGAGTAAGGGGGTCATTAGTGTTACATCTTGGAAACTTCGCGTCGTTGCATTATAAGTAGACTAACGCAAACCTAAAGTAGACATGAAGTCCTTATAAGGTTAAGGAGGGTATTTGATATCTTTAGGTGCTTCGGGACTTAGAGTTTAGAGTTTAGAGTGGTAGAGGAGGTGCTTCTAAAGATCTCTCCCATCAAGGGTGTTATACAATTTTGGAAGAGGGGAAGGTTGAGTCTGAGGTACCTTGTCCCATTTGAGGTCCTTCGTAAAGTTAGAGATGTTGCTTATGAGTTGGCATTGCCACCGAGCCTGTCAAGTGTTCATCAAGTTTTTCATGTGTCCATGCTCAGAAGTATCATTTTGATGGTTCCTATATAGTTCGTTTGGAATTTGTATTGCTTGATGAGAATCTGTCTTATGAGGAGGAGCCTATAGTGATTCTGGATAGGCAGGTTAGAAAATTGAGGTTGAAAAAGATTGCTTCGATTAAGGTTCAGTTGAAGCATCGTCCCGTTGAGGAGGCTACTTAGGAGACCGAATCCGATATACGCGAGAGATATCCCCAGTTGTTTGTTGATTCAGGTACATTTCCCTATTTTTACTCCTTGTCGCTCGAGTCGAGTGATTGTTTAATTGATATCTGATGTAATGACCCGATTGTTCGTTATAGTGCGAATGATCCTTTTACCCCTGTTGACCCTTCCCTAGGTCATCGGGCGGGTTTTAGAGTGACATTTGGATGATTGAGCCTCAAAGTGGGATCCATTTGACCCAAAGTTGACTTTTGAATAAACGGACCTTTTTCAAAATTTCGTCTATTTTGAGAGGTCCGGACAGTCATCTATCACTTAGTAGTATGTTTGGTTTGGTTCCCAATGCACTTGGGAGCGTATGGGAACTTGGGTTGGGAACTTGGCTTTAGTCCATTGGGGGTTGACTTGGTCAAATAAACCTCCGTTGGAAATTTCAAGGCCACAGGTGAATTCGTAGCGCACTTTTATGTGGGCGTACATGTTTGTTGGGTATCTATGGGGCCTCGGGTCATAGTCGGATTTCGGATGAGATTGGTCAAAATCCAAAATATTCTGGTTTTGGTGTAGGCGCTATAGTGGTGCCTTAACCGCCGTAGCCGTCATGCTATATAGCACCGGATGGACGGCTATAGCGGACTTGGACTTATTGTGTTTAGCCACTGTAGCGGGTCCCTGCCTCAATAGCGGCATGCTGGCTTTTTAATGAAGGCCGCCATGGCGACCGTTCTGGGCGCCTTAGCCCGTGCGTCGCAGCGGCTCCTTGACTGCTGTAGCCACAATCTTGCAGAATAATTTCTCTTTTCTCAAGTTAAGTCCCTTAAACCCTATCACTTCTTCTCATCACTCTTTGAGGGAATAGAGCTATTTGTGGACTGATTCTTCTCGAAGGTAAGATCTATGAACCTAGCCTTTGTTATTTGCCTTCCTAGATTCCTATTCCATGCTTAGAATCACTAGAATCTAGATAAAGAAGATGAGTCTTGTGCTAGAATTCTTGATATGGGTTTAGACTTTTAAAATAGAAATTGGTGGTAAAATTGACTAGAATAACCATAGAGTTTGATGAATTCCTTGTTATTAAGCTTATTTCTTCCATTATTACTGCTTAATTTAAGGATTGAAGAATTAGGGTTCATACCCAAATTTGGGGGTTTTGGCTTTAAATCCGAATTAGGCTTAATCTTGAGTTGTTTTAGCAATTGATTAGTGGGTTTGATCACCTAGAACTTGAATTGCATGTTCCATCTTTCAATTTCCTGTTTTACCCTGTGGGCCTGTTTCCCCAATTTTCTTGGGTTAGAATTTGACCTAGCTAGAAGTATAGTAATATGGGTGTTCATTATTCATGGTTTTTAATATAGAATTCGATTATGAATAGACTTTGAGTACTTGGAGTTACAGAAAGGCAAGGTCAAGGTGTAACGGTTCGAGGCTCCTGTTCGGCTTTTCAAGTATGTTACGGCTTACCTTTCGATTAGACTTTGGTTAGCGGATTATATGTATAGTTAGTGATTATCGGAGAAAGCATGTAAACCTTCGGGTATGAAGTTGCGATGGAAGACTTAGGTTGGTATTGTTGAGAGCTATGGCGTGTTGCCTTATTGTGTTCCATTGTGTTGTTCTTATTTCGAGTTGTTGGCGCGCTTCCACGTGATTGATTGTAGAGAATTGATGTTTAGTGATTACTTATGTGTTGGAAAACATATTTATCATGAATCAGGTTGTTAGAAAGGAAGTAAGGATTATGACATTATTACTGTAAGTGAGATTTGTGTCCATGTGTGGCACCATTGATTATATATTCTTGTTGGCATTGTTATCATGCATTCACTCATTCATAGATTTATGTTGGGATCGTGTTGTGCACTGCAACACTAATTGGGGTCGGGTTGCACGTACCACAACACTAACAGGGATCTGGTTGCATGTTCCGCAACACTAACTATTGGATTGGGTTGTGCATTACGCAGCAGGTACATGGACTTAGCGGTCCCCCATGGGTCATGACTGTCGAGGCGACGAGATATTCCGCTCGAAGCGTGTGTGTATCACTTGCAATGCTGCATTGCATTCATCTCATTCTTATTATTGATATTTTTTGGTCCTTGATGATTGAGTCTCGGTTATACTTGTACTTGATAGTAGTTCTTGAGATGTGGGTCGGGATTGTGAGCAGACTTGAGGTGTTTGACTAGACTTGGTGGTTTGGTATTGATTATCGGTAATTACATTGTGTTTAGGTCATTCTGATTATGAGCATGCCTACTTTTTCAGTCTCTTTCTATTTTATATGATTTTCTAACCGTTGTCGGCCTATGATGCCCACTCAGTAAGTGTTGTGTACTGATTCTATCTTGCTGCATTCTTTCTAAGTGTAGAGTTTGTGACTGGATCGACTTCTGCGCCCCGTGACTAAGTCCCGAGGCTTTCTGATGAGTATTCTAGGGTGACCATTGGATGGATTCGCTGCCCGGATGGATCTTCTTAGTTACTTATCTTATTTGCTATTCTGAGATAGTATTCTATTATCAGACATGTATTCATATTCAGGCTTAGAGTATTTGTGGTAGTATCTGTTGTACGGCCTTAGACAGATTCCTAGGGATTGATGTACTATTTCCGCACTTATTCGCGATCTTTATTATTATCTATGTTTGAGACTTATATTCGTTTGTCTCGATTAATTTATTATGTTGAATGAAATGGGAAAGGGTTTGCCTACCGAGGTGGGAAATGGGATGTGCCCGCACAATTCCCCAAGTTGGGGCGTGACAATATGTAATAAAAACCTATAAGAACTAAACTCATTTTAGTAGGACCAAAATAGCAGTGACTCTACTTGGGAGAAATCCCGAGTGCGTCTTGGTCCGATAATAAAGTGAGTTTAACACTTATACAGATTTTTGAAACCAAAAATCCCCTATCCTAAGGGGGCATTTTGCCGAAATTTAAACTTTATGATAAGAATGACATTTTGTGATAAATTAAACACCCTTAAGCAAATATTTACAATAATCTCACACCAAAGCTTGTAGGTCAACCATATTTTACGGATCCTTAATACTAGGGTGCTTAAAACCTTCCCTAAGAGATCACCAGGTACCTTACCTCGAACTCTGGGCTAAAAAAGATTTTTCTCTTGTTTGATAAATCCTTTTAAACCCGGTTTTCCTAATTTCACTTTAATAAATTAGGTGGCGACTCTAAAAATACTAAAATCCGTTAAGAGGACCAACAACCTCTTAGTAGCTTTTATGCACCCGCGTAAAATTGAACCGTAACAATCACACTAAGGGAGCCAACACATAAACATATAAAGAGAATAAGAAACAAATAGATATATGAGTGCATGAATACAATGCAATGGCCAATATCAAACCTGGCACACACACGCTAGGGGTCATTCCATCTAGTCGTGACCCATGGGGGACTCATGAGATCCTTATATCTTTCACTGTACCGCCCGAGATCTTTTCCGTTCGAACTGTGACCACTAACTATACAGCCCGACTTGACCTCCGAACTGTGAGATAGTCACTGTACCACCCGACTTTTTCGTCGGACAATGAGAATAATAACCTTACCTAATTCCAGTTCTTATATCATCTCATATATTTCCTTCATAACAATTTATCTATATGAGCATATAAATGGAAAATGAATGCAACAGTGTAACAATTCATGCCAACAGCATTATAGACTTGAAGTATGAATATGCATAATCAATGAGATTCATGTACCAACTCAGAATTCTAAAGCAATCCCCTTTCATAATTATACGAGACATGGAACGATGAGGTAAACAATCCAATTAAAAGTATAATTCAAATCACGGCTATCATAGCCCACATAAACAGAAATCATACCAAACCAGTGGATTTATTACCACAAGCACGCCCGAAAGCCTAACATGCTTCCCTGTCGTCCTAACTATCCAACAATATGCACCGGTGCCCACCCAAGTGCTTTTTGTAATCACAAAGGTGGGACCCCCATCACGCCCCAATACCCCTTCAACATTTATAAGCTATATAAGCCCTCCAATCGGAGTTTAAAGAATAAACCATAACCTACCTCAAAGATAAGCTGGCGCCATGAACGCTCAAACCAAATATTTACCCTTTCGAACAATCGAAGTCTAACAAGCATAAATTCTATGTCAAAATACGAATCTAAGGATACTCAATAAATCGTAAGAGGATTAGCGTCCAAAAAGTCAACCCAAAAACCAAATCCAAACCCCGAAAGCCAAAAAGGTTAAAAAGGTAATTTATCGTGAAATTGAACTCAACATGATCAAATTAGTAACCTATATGGTCATACAAACCCAACAATACCCATATTGCTATACTTAAATTGAAACCCAACAAAACCAACCCTGAACCTCAAGGGTAAAACAGGAAATTGAATGTAAAATCATGTCACCCATAGTCTAGACAGTCCGTAGCCTAAATTTAATGAGAATCTAACCACAAATTAGCCTTCAATTTCACTATTTAGTTAAAAAAAAAAAAAAAAAACCAATCTATAGAAAAACCCTTGTTTTCCTATGTGGGTTCATAGATTATGAAGGTAATTGGAGGATGAAATCATGTAAGTCTAGAAGAGAGTTATAATCTTACCCCCTATAAAGAGTCTTGAATTTGGAGCTTGGAATCACCCAAAATCGAGCTCTAGAACTTAACATATTTGAGAATGAAGTTTCCCTTCGAAAATCAGAATTAAATCATTGTTCCAGCGATTTCCTTCATCGTGATTGTGGAGCCAACCCGCGATCGCGATGATGCGCTACTCGGCCCAAAGGACTTGGCCTTCGCGAACGCAAGGTGTCGCATCTGGACAGGCCCAAACTCATTCCTCTTAGCGAATGTGAGGAGGCCCACGTGAACACGACCCTCTCGAATGCAGTATCTCCCTCGCGAACGCGAAGTAGAAAACCAACAAAACTGAACCAGAAAAATTTGGTTTTTCATAAACTCGAAACCGATACCCGAAACCTCCCAGACACAAACCAAATATGTAGACTGAGTATAAATGATGCTACGAACTCGCTGGCACACTCAGATTTACCAAAAGAGGTCGTCTTGACCCAGGGTTGACAACGGTCAACTCCAAAGCATCGAAAACTCAAAATTCCAACCAAGGACCAAAATTACACCCGAACGCCTCGTGACCCGAACCAAATGCTCAACTAAGCCATAAATGACGTTCCAGACCTAATGGAAACGATGAAACTCTAAAAATGATAAGAATACCCCCAATATTGACTTTGTCTACTCTTGTCACTTCTTCAACTTTGAAATCTCTAAAATCCTCGAAACTAACCAAAACCCGTCTGATTTCCTCAGGAACCGGATCACTCATCCCTGCAAGTCATAAATACAGAAAAGAGACTATGAGAAGGTATTTTGGATAAAACAGGTTAATAAGCCTAAAACGACCGAACGTGTCATTATATCATATATCAATTAAATAAATGTTCGTCCTCGAACGATAAAGAAACGAAAGGAAAGTACCTGAATCGATAAAGAGCTAGCGGTACCTACTATGAATATTTGCCTCGGTCTCCCATGTAAACTCCTCAACTAGGCGGTGTTTCCAATGAACCTTTACTGAAGCTATCTCTGTTGATCTCAACTTCCAAACTTGCCTATCTAAGATTGACACCGACTCTTCCTCAAAGGACAGATTTTGATCAAACAACACCGAGTCCCAATGAATTATATAAGACCCATCTGAATGATATTTCTTCAGCATGGAAACATGAAACACAAAGTGAACACCCGCTAAACTTGGCGGCAATGCCAACTCATAGGCTAACTCACCAACACGCCGAAGAATCACAAAAGGACCAATGAACCTCGGACTTAACTTACCCTTCTTCCCAAATCTAATCACACCCTTCATGAGAGAAACCTTCAATAGAACCTGATCACCAACCATGAACTCCAGATCGCTAACCTTCCACTTCGCATATTCCTATTGCCTACTCTGGGCCTTAAGAAGCTTTTCCTGAGTCAACTTCACCTTATCCAAGGAATCCGTCAACAAATCAGTACCCCAAGGTCTCACATAGAATGCATCAAACCAACCAATCGGAGAGCGACATCTCTTACTGTACAAAGCCTCAAATGGTGCCATATCAATACTCAGTGGTAACTGTTGTTGTAAGAAAACTCCGCCAAGGGCAAGAACTGATCTCAATGACCACAAAAAGTAATCACTCAAGACCATAAGATGTCCCTGAATAGTTCTCTCGGACTGACCATCTATCTGTGGGTGAAATACGGTACTAAGATCCAACTGGGTGCCCATCTCATTTTACAAGGTCCTCCAGAAATAAGAAGTGAACTGAGTGCCTCTATTTCAAATGATAGAAATAGACACTCCATGCAACCGAACAATCTCCCTAATGTAGATCCCTACTAACTTCTCCAAATTGTAGGTTGTGTGAACCAAAATAAAATGCGCGAACTTGGTCAAGCTGTCCACAATAACCCAAATAGTATCAAACTTACCCAAAGTCTTCGGTAGACCAACCACGAAGTCCGTAGCTATCCTCTCCCACTTCCACTCTGGAATAGGCATCCTCTGAGTCGTGCCACTATTTCTGATGTTAACACTTAATCTGCTGGCAATTCAAACACTGGGATACATACTCCACTATATCTCTATTCATCCTACCCCACCAATAATGTTGCTTCAAATCATGGTACGTCTTCGTAGCTTCAGGATGAATGGTATACCTAGAACTATAAGCCTCTTCCATAATCAACCTAATCAAACCCCCCACATGAGGAACACAGACACTCCACTTTATCCTCAAAACCCTTTGTCATCAAGAATTGTTTCCTTCGTCTCCTCTCACAAAATCTTACACAAATTCACATCCTCAAATTGTTGTGCCTTTATTTGTTCCAAAAGTGAAGACCCCGCCTTTACACAAGCGTAACCTTACCCGGTTTGGGAATATCAAGCCTCACCCTACTATTAGACAAAACTGAACCTCTATAGCCAAGGGTCTCTCCTTAACAACCAAACGTGCCAAGCTACCTATACCCATCGCCTTCCGCCTCAACACATTCGCTACCACATTAGCCTTTCCTGGATGATAAAGAATGGAAATGTCATAGTATTTGAGCAACTCCTCCACCTACATTGCCTTAAATTTAGATCTTGCTGATTGAACACATGTTGAAGACTATGATGACCTGTGAACACCTCACAATGAACTCCATTTAGGTAATATCTTCAAGGTAAAAACTTCTGCTGCCAACTCTAAGTCACGAGTGGGGTAGTTCTTCTCGTGCACCTTCAACTGTCTCGAAGCATATGCTATCACCTTACCCTCTTATATCAACACAAAGACAAAACCAATCTGAGAAGCATAACAATAAACTGTAAAATCCTTTCTTCCACTGGTAAAGCTAAGATCAAAGCCGAAGTCAATAAAGCCTTAAGCTTTTGAAAGATCTCCTCACACTCATCAAACAACTGAAAAGCTACATTCTTCTGAGTGAAATGAGTCAAATGGGAAGAAATAGATGAGAACCCCCTCACAAATTGTTCATAATAACTCACAAAACCCATAAAACTCTGAACCTGTGTCCTGGAAGTAATCCTAGACCAATCTCTAACTGCCTTAATCTCTTTTGGATTCTTTTCCCAGGTGCAGCCTCACTGTAAATCAGAAAACTTATATTCCCAATTTGAAGCCATTTCCTTTCATTCACAAAAATTGAGACCTAGAAAGTTTTGTGGGTAAATGTGCGGAGCGTTTTGAGATTCTTCCATTGGGTAAGTCTCCTATATTCCTTTTATGTTAGAATTACCTTTTGATTTGGGTAAATCATGTTAGAAACCATGTTTTATGTTAGGGGTTTTGGGTTATTGTCACGACCCAACCGGAGGGTCATGACGAGCACCCAGAGCTAACCTACCCGGGCACCTCTCATCATACTTTCACAACCATAAATAGGTGAGCCACATGGCTAACTCGCAATTTGTGCATCAATAATATAAATCCTCTCGGGCAAGAGCATTTTCATATCAATATCAACAACAATGCCCATATCCATATACACAAGCCGACGAGGCTAACAAATGATATACAAAAATATGTGCCGACAAGGCTAAAAGACATCTAACTATACATAACTGTCTGCGAGCCTCTAAGAAGAACATGTAACTTCATACAGACAGGACAAGCCCCCGCCATGCCCACATGTATATACACAAAAGAATAGTACCAATAGCTGTAGCTCCGAATCAAATGGAGCTCCTCCAAGCAGTCTCTAGATAAGCAGCCTAAGGATCAAGTCTATCTCTCTGTCCACCTGCGGGCATGACGCAACATCTACAAACAAAAGGACGTCAGTAGGAACAATGTACTAACTATGTAAGGCATAATCAATAGCAAAATAGAAGCATGAAAAGTAATATAAGATGGAAGATCCATAGGGATGATAGAGCCTTTTATACCTCTAGCGACGTTCATCATATTTACTTACCCTTTTTCTAATGGAAACCTTCCATTACATACACTTACATATATAGTAGTACTATACCCGACCATGACAAGGCTCGGTGTTATACATACATGGCCCTACCAAGGCTCAGTGTTATCTGTACCGACCTGCAGTGGTGCGCACGTAATAGATATCATACCCATCCATATAAGCTCGGTGTTACTTAATAGCCATACATACATACATACATATATATATATATATATATATATATATATATATATATATATATATATATATATATATATATATATATATATATATCGTCAACATCCTCATCATTATCACTTTCGTTATATCTTTCTTTAGAGGATCAACTATCACAGGATGGAACCAATGGTAACATAAGAATATCAAGAATTATGGACTTCAGTGATTCTAGGAATGATGTCGTCATGGAAGGCATTATGGAATTCACGTGAAGGTATACAATAATGGGACCATGCCTTAAGAAAGAAGGGTTAGCCTTACATACCTTTATGTTGTCTTAACTACTTAACATTCACTGCCAAAGCTTGAGGAATCTACATTTAAAAGGGTTCATACCAAGGTTAATTCTTAAAGACACTCTTAAGTCAAACTAGAATAATTCATAAGCTAATGAAAGTTGGGCAGCATTTTTCGTATTTCATCGACTTCCACCATATGGCAAAACAACTACAATAAGATCCACAATATCATAATCAAGTAGTCATATTCCATTAAGTCTCAAAATTCATTCTCACATTGAACTTATATCAACAACTTCACACCAACCCTTTGCACAATTGTATACAACACTTCCTGTCATCGTTATTACCCTTCATAATGAGTTTATACTCATAACATTCTAACAATGATAACCCAAGTTAATTTACTACTCAAAATATCATGAAATCCACATTTAAACTCCCTCTTCTACTTTTTACCTTCACCCAAGTTATTCAACAACCAAGCATGCCTAAAAACATGAAATAGACATGAAAACTAACCTTTATCTCATAGGAATAAGCTTTGGATCAAGTTACCAACTTGTATGAAAACCCTAGCTTCAATACCAAAGAAATTCTTGAAGTCTACCAACCCTAGTGAGCCTCCCAACGCATGGATATCTTGATTCTTGCTATTTGGTCTTTTATTTCTCTTGGGTTTGAGTGGAATATACTTAGGAGAAGGTTCTAGAGCTTTTAAGAGTTTGGGGGAAGTGGGAAATGAGAAAATAGAACAAGGGTCGTCCATATATAAAAAGAGAAAATAACTGACCCGACCAATTATACGGCCACTTATACGGTCCGTATAAATGGACCGTATAATCCCACAATGATTTTACTCCTCTCTGGAATGGTTATACGGACCATTTATACGGGCCGTATAACTTATACGGTCCGTATAAGTGGTCGTACAACCCAAAAAATTTCGAAACTTTCTCTCGTTGATTCATTCAATCTCCAATCCTTATGGAACCGTATGGACACTTATATAACACTTCATTAAACATCTAAGAGGCCTTATATCCCCTCTTCAATACATTACTAAATAAATATTAGCTCAATCATCGCGAAAACCTTTCCAAACATGACTTGCATTCCACTTTCTTTGACAAACTTAGTTTCACTTATTCATATGGCTTCAAAATCTTATGGTGCGCACTTTAAAGTTATCAAATTCTCCCCTTAGTCTCATAAGGACTTCATGTTCACGCCAAGCTCGTGTTAGTCTACTCACAACGCAATAATCCGAAACCTCCGAGGTGTAACAGTTATAAACCCTAAAGTGATTTTATAAACCATCTTCTACTTAAATTGAGTTTTGTTGGGAAATTTCTTACATTCTAATCATTTAAATCTTTGGGTAACCTAATTTTCCCATAAATTTTTATTTTGCCATTATGGACCCGGTGTCACCTTTTAAGGTCGTTATGATTTCAGTTGGTATTACGGCATTATGGGCATCTTAGCTTTATCATTCAATGTAGATTAACTAATTGTTAGACTTTGATCATTTAGAAGCTATTCGAAAGGAAAAGGCTCTAGCGGATTGGTTCGTGGCACTTGTTCGACCTTCGAGGTAGGTTACGATTTACTTATGTCTAGACGTCGGTTAGCTAATCATATATGTATGGTAGTTATTGACGGAGAAAGCATAATAGACCTTCGGGCATGGTGTGGTGTTGTATTCCGATTAGGTTGTAATGTCAGCTGTTATGTGGGCTTGTCGCCATATTTGTGATATTTATGTATTTGATGTGATTATCTCTGTCTTCTTATATCTCACTTGTCTTAGTCAATGAGGAAGGATAAAATGGATGAACATATGTTTGAATTGTATTTCATGTTAATCCTTATGGGGCCTACGATATATGATATTGATAAGGTTGATACATGCATGGCATGCATTCCATTTTTCTTGTGACCCTGAATTGTTATGATTTCTCTTGAAATGATGATAAGTGAGAGAGTGGAGCCTCTGAGGTATTTTCCTTAGAGCGTAAAAGAGAAAGAGAGTGTCTGTGATCCGAGGTTGTTACCGGAGCGGAAGAGACTGCTCGTGATCGGAGGTATTTTTCAGAGCGAGGTTGGTACATGGACTTCGCAGGTCCCCCATGGCTATGTGACATTAGCCTTAGCATGTATGCACGGTACAGAGAGGAGGCCTGGGGGCACTGCATAGCATTACATCTTATTCCACATCATCGCATGATACATTTACTCATTGATTTCTTGGATTGATATTTGGAGTTGTTGCCTGTTTATGAAGATTTTTCTTAATGATTTAATGGACTTGAGGATTAGAGACTTCACCTAGGCTTTCAACTTGAGGTTATTGAGATAAATGGTGTTTATTATTACTGTGAGATTTACTTAAATAATGATTGTGTTTGTGCTTGACTGTTTACCTACTCTACTTGTAAATTTCTATCTATTTATATTCGTGAACTAATCGCTTTCGGCCTATGATACCTACGAGTACGTGTGTTTGTATTCATACTACTCTTGCTGCACTTTTCTTTGAGTGCAGAGTTCATTGCTGGTTCCAGTTCCAGTTCCCATCCTCGTTAGTGATTTTGAGGCCCCTTGCCAGAGATTCCAGGGTAAGCCACTTGCTAGATTTGCAGCCCAGAGACTCCTCCTTATATCTGTCTTCCTTATGCTCAGACAGTGATTCTTATGTTTATGAGATTTTTACTTTAGTAGTTAGACTTGTTTAGTGATAGTAGCTCTTGTACGAGTTTCAAAATAGTTTGTCATCAACTCAAGAAACTTAAATCCAGAAAACCCAGTCAAAAAGACTCCAACTTGACCTTCAATTTCTTATTTTTTCCGAAAATCTAACTTAGGGTAAAAAACCTCAATTTTCCAACACTCAACCATGAAATCAACTCTAAATATGTAACAAATCAATGGAGTATCAAAAAATAAGGTTTATATACATACCCCCAAGCAAATACGAGAAGAATTCCTTTGAAATCGCCTCAATCCGAGCTCCCAAACTTGTAAAGGAAGTAACTACATCCCGAAATAAGTGGAGAAGAAAACAATGCAGTAGCTGTTTCGGTCCAAATCATGTGCTAGATGATCACGAAACTCACATTTGACAAGCCCATTGTAATATGTAACGACCCGCTTGGTCGTCTAAGCATTTTACCCCGTTTATTCCTGTTGATCTTTCCCCTAGCTTTGTTAGAGTGTTTTTGACTCATGGGGATGGGTAGCATGGTTCCAGAAGTGATCGAGTTTGTTTTGAGGAATTTAGTGCCTTTAAGTTGAATAAGGGAAAAAGTGTTGACCAATAGTTGACTTTTGAGTAATGAGTCTTTTTGGGATTTTGCCGGTTCCATTAGGTCCGAAAGGTCAATTATAACTTGGTAGGACGTTTGGTTCGGTACTCGAGGCACTCAGGGGTGTTTTGTTCCTTGGGTTGGAAACCTTGCCTTTTGGTGTTTAGAGGTTGACCGGGTTAAGATGACCTCATTTGGGAATTCCGAGAGGGCGGATAAATTTGCAACGCATTTTTATAGTGGGTTGCATGTTTGGTTTGTATCTGGGAGGTCTCGGATGAGTTTCAGATTTCAGGTGGAACTTAGTGAAAAACCAAATTTTTCTGGTAACTGGTGTCTTTGCATCTGCGGACATATATTGGCACCTACGGGCCTGCCTCTGAGGGACTTGGTCCGCATGTGCAGGAATGAAAAGTTTAAGTAAGGTCGCATCTGTGGAAATTTCTGCGTAGATGCGAAGCCGCACCTGCGGAAAAAAGTCCGCAGGTGCAGAATCGCTATGAACTAGAAACCTTAAGTTCCAAATTTGAAACCATTTCCTTTCATTCACCAAAATTGAGACCTAGAGTGTTTTGTGGCGCGAATTTGTGGAGCTTTTTGAGATCTTCCATTGGGTAAGTCTCCTATCTTCCTTTTATATATTACCTTTGATTTGGGGAAATCATGTAAAACTATGTTCTAAGTTGGGGTTTTTGGATTGTAAATCCTAAAGTGATTTTATGAACCATCTTCTACTTAAATTGAGTTTTGTTGAGAAACATCTTAGGTTCTAATCATTTAAATATTTGGGTAACTAGTTCCTAAGCTTGAATCTTTCTTTCACTAAACATTTTGGTTATGAAAAATGAGGGTTTTTCTCTAAATTGGGGGTTTTGGTGGAATAGTGAAATTAATGCTAATTTGCAGTTAGTTTGTGATGAAACTTGGTATTTGGACTCCCTAGACTTTGGGTAACCTAATTTTCTCATAAATTTCCAATTTGTGAACCCGGGGTCACCTTTTAAGGTCATTTTTTATTTCTTGTGACATTGAATTTTTATGATTGCTATTGAAATGATGATAAGTGAGAGAGTGGAGCCTCTGAGGTCTTTGTTGGAGATCGTAAAAGAGAAACAGAAAGGCCGTGATCCGAGGTTGTTACCGGAGCGAAAGAGAGTGCTCGTGATCCAATGTATTTTCCGGAGCGAGATTGGTACATAGACTTCACGGGTCCCCCATTGGTTATGGCTATGTGACATTGTCCTTAACATGTGTGTATGGTACGGAGAAGAGGCCTGGGGGCACTGCATAGCATTGCATCTCATTCCACATCATCGCATAATACATTTACTTATTGATTTCTTGGATTGATAATATTTGGAGTTGTTGCTTGTTTATGAAGATTTTGCTTAATGATTCGACGGACTTATGCATTCGAGAGTTCACCTAGGCTTTCAACTTGAGGGGGCTTTCAACTTGAGGTTATTGAGATCAATGGTGTTTATCATTACTGTGAGATTTACTTAAATAATGATTGTGTATGTGCTTGACTGCTTATCTACTCAACTTGTTAATTTCTATTTATATGTGAACTAGTCATGTCGGCCTATGATACCTACGAGTACGTGTGTTTGTACTCATACTACTCTTGCTGCACATTTTTCTTTGCGTGCAGAGTTTGTCGCAGGTTCCAGTTTCCCTCTTCGTGAGTGATTCTGAGGCCCTTTGTCAGAGATTCCAGAGTGAACCACTTGCTAGATCGGCAGCCTGGAGACTCCTCCATATGTCCATCTTCCTTATTCTCACACAGTTATTACTTATGATGATGAGATTTACTCTTGTATTAAGACTTGTTTTAGTGATATTAGCTCTTGTACGAGTTTCAAACTAGATCCTTGGGGTTATTGTAATATTCACATTTCCGCACTTATCTTATTCTATTTCTGTTTATTTATTCGTGTTTCATTTCTGAATTGTTGATGTTACTTTAAATGGTATAGTTAAGGAGAGTGTTCACCCACCAGCAGGGATAGTGTGGGTACCCCCGCGAGCCACGAGTGAGGGTCATGAAAACCATGATACCATCCTTAGACACTACATGCCCTAAGAATGCTGCTAAGTTAAGCCAAAACTCACACTTTGAAAATTTAGCACATAATTTCTTCGCATTCAAAAAACCAAGCATGATCCTCAAATGCTTCTCATGGTCCTCCTTGCTAAGGGAATAAGCTAGAATATCATCGATGAAGACAATCTCAAAGGAATCCAAATAGGGCTTGAAGACCCCATTCATCAAATCCATAAAACCTGCAGGGGCATTAGAAAACCCAAAGAACATGACCAAGAACTCATAGTGACCATATCGAGTCCTAAAGGTTGTCTTTAGAGTATCCTCCGCTCTAATCTTCAACTGATGATAACTTGATCTCAAGCTGATCTTGGAGAACACAGATGCACCCTGAATCTGGTCAAACAAACCATCTATACGGGGTATCGGGTATTTGTTCCTGATTGTAACCATGTTCAACTGACAATAGTAGATACATATCCGCATGGTACCATCTTTCTTCTTCACAAATAGAACGGGAGCACCCCAAGGGGAAACACTAGGTGTAATGAATCCCTTTCTCAACAAATCCTGTAAATGTTCCTTCAAATCTATCAACTCAGCCGGAGCCGTACGATATGGTGGAATAGAACTGGGCCGAGTGTATGGCTACAAATCAATGCAAAAGTCAATATCTCGATCAGGCGGCATACTAGGCAAGTTTGTGGGGAAAACCTCTGAAAACGCACTAGCTACTGGTACCAATTCAAGGGAAGGATTATCCTCGCTAGTATCCTGAATAAGTATGCCAATGTCACGACCCAAACAGCCTTGAGTGGCACCCATCCAAATCCCCCAGTGGGCAAACCATCTACTTAACCAACCATCCAAACCATTATCAAATTACTTAGCCAATTTTAAAGCATTCAAGGATATAACAAGTATAAATATTTCCAAAAGTCTAGTCATGCCATAATTAAATAAAATCTGCGGAAGTCTAAACTATTACAACCCCAAAATCTGAAAGTCATCGTACAAGGACTCTAATATAACTGTCTAAGAAAGAATCACTGTCTAAAAATAACATAAATGTCTGAAATGAAATAGACATCTAAAATAGGAAATATCTTCAGGCAGCCTGGCATGGAGAATAGCTCACCCTTTAATCTGTTGGAAACTGGCTTCAAGCTAAATATGAGGTCTCGTAGAAGTCTCTGGATCATAATCTGCACTCAAAAGAATGCAGCAAGGTAGTATCAGTACAAACACTATGTACTGGTAGATATCATAGGCCAACTAAGATTAGTATCATGCATACAATCACAAAATCAATAAAATAGACAGATAGGTACAACAACACATAACCACACCGAAACCATCAACAAGAATCATCCAACACCGAAATATCAGCCAACATATGGACAAGATAAATCCACACAAATAGAAATCAATAAGAGTAACTCAACCCACGTAATCAGCGAACACAATCGTAAAACAAAAATTATCTCAACTCTGTCACATATCCGTACACACATGCTAAATGGCAGTGTTTGACCCATTAGCCATGACCTACAGGGGACCCATGGTGTCCATGTACCCTCACTCTGAAATCTTACCTCGGATCACAAGCCTTTAACTTAGGCCACATCCTCACCCCCTGTCAAATGAGCCTTTTCATATTTATATATCTTTCTCATCACAATGTATTTCCGTTCCACAATCAATAAGGAATGTGAACAATCAAGAATCAATATCAGGGAACACAACTTACCATATCACAAGTCATATCAAGACTCAAAAATCAATTCATCAATAATCATGAATAAGGGATTACTCCAAGTTAACAAGAAGATTATATATGAACTCCTTCTTTATCATTTCATATCAATTCATCATATAATTAAAAAATCTATATCAAAATGTAGGAATTATCAACCACACTTTATGTCTGAAGCCCTAATCATACTTCTCCTATCAATTTCGTATCACATACAATCAACTAATCAAAGTCTAACTCAAGTAGACCGTAACCTACCTCAAAGCAGAACTGGAACAATGCAATCACTCCGCGATAGCTTTCTCCTTTCGTAAAGCTTCCGAACGTTCGAAGTCTAGAAATATAGAGCTATATGAGTATTCAAATCACCTACTCAAACAATACAACACTTTGGGGAAGAGAACCCAGCTACTTCTACCCCTTTCAAATGGGTGAACTATCAGTAAGTGCTATTGCATCACCATATCAACCCTAATAATCATATACTATCCGTTCATGGGTTTTCTGATTGTTCCAACCCTATTACAAGCAGTTCTTATACCAAAGTCATCATTTTTATGAAACCCTAGGTCTCATTCAACAAGTTTCACCATTAATAGACCAGTTCTCATCCTAGAAAGCAATAATATATACTCCTATATGATTAATCAACAAATAAATCAACAACCCATTCATTAACGACGGCTTTTCTTCAACTCTGTCATGACCCAACCCGCCATGACTGGCACCCACACTAACTCCTAATGGGCGAACCAATACGCTTAACCATCTACTCATTCAAGTCCATTTTTTCTTAGTCAATGCATTCAGTTCACAATAAATTAAACGCAAGATTAAGTCAAAAGTGGTCATGCCATAAAACAATAATGTAAATGCGGAAGTCCTAACTATTACAACCCAAAATTCGAAAGTCACCGTACAAGGACTCTAATCCAAAAAATGTCTAAGGAATCCATACTCTCTGAAATAAATAAACATGAATGTCTGGAATGAAAATAGACATTACATAAAGGACGATCTTCGGGCGGCCTGGCACGGATAGAAGCTCACCCTCAATTTGTCAGTAAATGGCCTCAAGCTAAATATGAGGTCGAGTAACAGTGTCTGGATCACAATCTGAACTAAAAAAGAATATAGCAAGAAAGTATCAGTACAAACACTATGTACCGATAGATATCATAGGCCGACTAAAATTAGTACCATGCATGAATCATAAAATCAATAAAATAGACAGACCAGTCAACAACACATAATCATACAACCAACACCAAGTTAACCAATGATATTAACAATCAAGTCATCGGAAGCAAGCAATGGAATAAACCTCACAACAACATTCTCACTTACTCAGTCACTGATCACTCGTGTATATACATGTTAATTGGTGTCTTTGTCCAATAGCTATGACCTGCAGAGGACCCATGGTGTCCATTTACCCCTCGCTCCGAAACTGACCTCGGATCACTAGCCCATAATCTAGGTCACATACTCACCCCCTGTCAAATGTGTCCATAATCTAGGTCACATCTTCACTCCTATCAAATGTGCCTTTCAATGATCGATTATCAAGTAGTATCTCATTTTCATCAAGAAGATCATATTAACTTCTCACCACAATTGTCATCAAATTGTAGATCACAACACATCGAATAATGGCATTAAGCCTACATTATCACTCAATCAATAACATATAGGAATTCCAACCACACATTATGCCCAAAGACTAAACATGCTTTCTCTTCTCAATCTCATAACACATACAATCAACTAATCAAAGTCTAACTCAAGTAAGCCATAACCTACCTCAACTGCAGAGCTGGAACAATGCGAATCACTCCGCTATATCCTTTCCCTTCCTTGATGCCTCGGTACACTCAGAAGCTAGAATACATAAGGCTAAGTAAGCAATTGTTCATCTAATCATTAACAATGTCAATTTGGGGAAGAAATCCCACCAATTCCACCCTCTTTCCATGAAGAATCTAACTCTTGGTATGAATTTGCCCTAGTAATGATTACCACAAGTCACAATATGTTAATTCATGGTCTTTATATTCAATTAAACTCTTTATCATCAATTTCCCTGCTAAAGTTGTCCCTTTACGAAACCATAAGTCTCAATTCACCATTAATAAGTACCTAGATATTGAATTCTCAAGTAAGAAGTAATAGTTCATGCTTTTATATGATAACCAATTAATAATATTCATAACCCACCAACTATTAAAGGTCTATTAAGTTCTAGGGTTACCAGTCCTCAATTCACCATTGGAGACCCATTAGAATGATGATAATCTTACAGATGATTGCGTAATGAAAGAAGGAGATTGAGACTTACCTCTCAAGAAGCTGCTTGCCCTAGCCTTAGAATTTATCCCTAAGTGCTCCTTGAAACTGTTTTGGAGTTTTATGAATAAAGAATTCGGACTAAGTCTTTAAAATCAGGATTCTTTCCCTATCGACCACTGCGGTGGATGTCATGTCCGCTGTGGCGGTCTCGCTATAACGGGCTGAGACCCGCTGTAACAGACACCCAACTCTTCCCATCTCTTGCTGTGGCGATCACGGACTCGCCATGGCACAAGCGTTATAGCGGTCCAGTGTCCTCCATAGCAGACACCCCATTTCTCATAAGCCTGCGACCACGAAGAGTACGTCGCTACAGCGGCCCAGCCGCAGCGGTACTCCGTCTGCCGCAGCCGTGCCACTGAACCAAGTGAGCTTACTAGTTCCACCAATTTTGTACTCTACTCTCCCAAATTCATCCAAGGCTTCACAAACACAAACACAAAAAACAAATATGCACATCAATGTAAAAACACCATACGAACTCAACCGTACCCTCAGAATTCCCAACGAAGGTCTAATTTCCTATGTCACCCCCCAGTGGACTCAATACAACCAAACAATGATCACAAACAAGCCAAGTTTTCAGTTTTTAGGCTTCCACATTTGAGTTTCTATTGGCTCGTTCTATCCTTGGAAAGGTTCTATTGGGAGGGTGATCCTTGAATTTCCATAACAACCGTAAAAGGTCGTTACATTTCTTAAGTTCTAGGGTTTTAACCCTTTCATTCCCCATTAACGGACCTTTAACTAGTCATGGATACTAAGATGATGATGGAATTAACAAAGTCAAGGGTTGAGACTTACCTTTCAAGCGCACTTTTAGCCCTAGCCTTAGTTTTTCGCCACAGTAGTTCTTGAAAACTATTTTGGTGTTATGCGGGGAATGGTTTCAGAATAAAGAATATAAACCACAGATTCTACCTCCCGTCAACCGCTGCAGCGGTCCTATCCTTGCTGCAGCGGTCTTGCTATAGCGAGAAGGCTCCCACTATGGCGGACCTCATTAAAGCCTAGCCTCCCACAGCGGCGACCCCCTGACCACTACGACGGACCCACTGCAGCGGTCTATTTTGACTAGTAGCTCGGGTTTTTGCATCAGTTTTCACACAAAAATCCCAACACCAATCCAAGACCCTACAGACTCAAACAAAACATGCACAAACACAAAAAATCACACTACAGACTCACCTGCGACCTTGAAATTCCCAATGGAGGTCTAGTTTTCTAAGCCACGCTCCCATAATGACCAAGCGGGTCGTTACAGCCAAACACCCTTTATCCACCAACTTCTTCGCCTAAAGAAATGATCTAATCCCTATGGGTGCGGGGCTAGGAGTACCTTTCTTCTCCAATTTTGGGATGCCCGGCATGGCCAACGTGACTATCCTGGCATGACAGTTCAGAATAGCCTGATAAGGAGATAACCAATCCATACCGAGAATGATGTCGAAATAACTAAATCCACCCAAATGTCGGGCCCCATAAATGTAACCACACATGACCTATAGACCTGATCTACTGTCACTGAATAACCAATAGAAGTAGAGACATGACTAGGTACATCAAGCAAATCATAAAGAATATCCAGACCTATAGAGTAATAAGTGGACACATAAGAGAAAGTGAAACCTGGATCAAATAAGACAGAATCTGACTAGTGACAAATCAAAATAATACTTGTGATAATTGCATTAGAAACCTCGACCTGTGCCCTATCGAAAAAGCATAGAAATGGGCACGTCCACTCTCAGATTGAGTGCCACCACAATCATCGTGGCCTACATGAGCTCCACCCCTCACTGACCGAGAACTGCCTCTACCAGAGTAAGCTCCACCTCTACCAACCTGTGAACCCTCTCTACCAGAATATCCTCTTCCTCTAGCTGGAGGTGCTGGAGGCCTAGGTGTCTGAAATCGGGAACTCTGTTGTACTCTACTCTGTCAAAGTCAGGGATAATCTGACTGAAATGCCTTGGGTCACCACACTTAAAGCACGTCCTAGTAGCCATAGGTTGCTGAACGGTTATCAAAAAACCTGTGTGACCTCCACAGTCTGAGTGTCAGGAATAAGAACCTCTAGATGTCTGTCCCGAACTGAAATGACTATGCCCATAACTATACCCACTATTCCTAGAAGTACCACCTGCTGAAGTCTGTAGTGCTGACTGGATGGACGACTAAAATGACGTGGGGAACTCTATCATGATGTCCCCAACCTCTAGTTAAGGGTCGTGAGACTACTGTTGATTGTTTGAATTAAAAATGGTCAACTTTGATGTGATTATGGGGATAGACTAGCTTTTCAAGTGTTATGAAACTCTGGATTGGCAATCAAAATAGTTAGGCTTGAATTTCCTGATGAACCCGTTATACAGTAGAGGAATGATATTGTCAAACCTTGAGGTCAGCTTATTTTGTATCTTAAGACTCACCAAATGATCTCGAAAGGGTGTATTTACCATCTAGTTGTTGTCAATGATACTCAGTCCGTAATACCTTAACTTATTCTCTATCCCAGGTATGTATTGAACCTTCGGTTATCGAATTCTTGCGAAAGTATAAACTAAAGGTATGAATTCCTCATTTTGTGTTTAGGCTTGAATGATTTAGTTGTGGAAATTCCTGTGAGAACCATGTCGGCATTTTTGGATGGTTAGTTAATACGTTGTATTTGGAATAGCTTTTCTTGCAAAAAAACTATGGAAATTTTGAAAAGTTAGTGAAAATCTTAGGCCATGACTTTCATTCGGCAACGAATGATCCTAATAGGGGGATAATGTAACATTTCACAAATTTGGGTTAGGTGTGAATGGTTAAATAATTGTATTAAGGTGACATTTTAGCTATATGAATCCTTTTGGGATGAATACGGGTGAAAGATGGCTGTTTTGAAGTCAAACAAAATAGTGAAGTTCGTACGAGCTCTTAAATTCGTATAAGTCTGAGGTACGTTGAACTTATGCCTAGTTTTTGGGTAGTTGCATTATAATTTGAGAAAAATCAATCATGAAAGTTGTAGATATTTGAAATACCTTTCCAGCCATATTTTGTGGAGCTCAAACGGAGCTCTGTGCTAGGAGTTATGCCTATTTTTACTGAACTCTGTCGGCAGTCGCGACACCCTTGCGTTGCAAGGGTGGCGCGAGCTCTTGTGTTATAGATCGATTTTTGGCCTTATATACCACACTTGTGATGTTAGGGTGGTGCAAGGGAGGTCCCTTGCTCTTGCGTCGCAACGCCCTTTTTTTCTGGTTACAAATTATATAAGCTTCTAACTCATCAAAAACCTTCCCCACTTCGTTTTGAACAACCTTTTGAGGGAAAACAACCCTAAGGATTCCCCAAAAAATCTAAGGTAAGTTCTTAATCAATTCCCATCATTACTTCATCAATCTAACATCAAATTAACACTAGTTCATCCTTCAAGCCATAGATTCTTGAAAACTGAAGAAAGAGAAGTTAAAGGAGACTTTGGGAAACTTCTTAAAGGTATGTTCTACGATTCTTAATGAGATTAATGAGAGGGATGGTACTAGTGTAAGGTATTAGAAACAATTAGAATCCATGGAGTATTCAAGAACAAGTTTTTGGGCACAAAAAGCCCTAGTTTTGCGATAAGGGTGGGAACTCTTCCAATTTGGTTAAAGTTCTGAACTTTATCATTATTAATTTCTTGTAGAGTGATTGTTGAACCTTGGAAATTCTGTTGTTACTGTTATAGATGGATTTAAGGTATGTCTCTTTTGAAAACCTTCTTTGGACGTATGTCTCTTTTTCGAACATACTTTTTTTCCAACGTTTAAAGTGATTCTTTGGCAAGGTTTGCGTGTGTGAGGGACAAGCCCGCATTAAACCTTTGTATGTATTATATTATATATGTGTATACATGGTTTTTCCCTTATTGAAGGATGATTGGAATTGAAATATAAAGCTTTAATCTTTGAACATGGACTACCCCATAAGGGATACTTAAACTTGATTTCGGAAAGCTTAGATATTTCATGTGGTTTGCCCTATGAAGGGGTTTCGTTGAATTGAAATTGAACAATGATTTGCATGTGTTATACTTGGCAGCCTGTGAGTGGCTTGTTGATGATCTTGAGTTCATGATGGAAAGACTTAAATGTGATAAACGACATAATGAGTTGAAATTGATTTATTTCTTCTTCAACGATTTTCATTAATGGTGTTTCTAAGTTTGGTGATTTATTCTATCTCTGAATTTCAAACTGCTTTTATTGACACCGTTTTATTAATCCTTATTATATTATTTTGTTATATTAACTATTATCCAGGAGACACTCATTGAGTACTTGGTACTCAGGCATACCATTGTTATTTTTTATGGTGTGTTAGGTAACGTTGAGGAGCAAGTTCGTGTTAGGCGCGCAGTGTTACGGTTCACTTTTATGCGAGCACATAAAAGCTACTAAGAGGTCATTGGTGCTCTAATTGGATTTTAGTATTTTACAATCGCCACCTAATTTATTTAAGAAAAACTAGGAAAATCGGGTTTAAAAGTGTTTATCAAGCAAAAGAAAAATACTTTTTGGACCAGAGTTCGAGGTAAGGGTTCTGGTAATCCCCTAGAGAAGGTTTTGAACAACCTAGTATTAAGGATTTGTAGAATGCGGTTGACCTACGAGCTTCAATGTGTGATTAATGTATTTATTTGTTTAGGTGTTTAATTTTTTGCAAAAAATGTCATTCCTCATATCATAAAAACTAAAAATTTCGGCAAAAAGTCCCCTTTGGAAAGGGGGTTTTGGGTTTGAAAATCTGTATAAGTGTTCAACTCACTCTATTACTAGACTAAGACACACCCGAAATTTCTCCCGAGTAGAGTCACTACTATTTTAGTCCTAATAAGATGAGTGTAGTACTTATAAGTTTTATACATATATAAGAAAATATGGAGCATATCTCCTATTTTTATACATATATATACATAAGAAAAATGAAAGTTTATGTTAAGTCCAAATTTATTCATTTGAAACACCATAAGTCAACTTATATTCAACCCAAATTCCGTCTTACTCCAACTTTGGTCCAAATGAATTTCCCTTTGTTTGATACACCAAGTTTTGGGCCTTTGGCCCAAAAATCTTCTCTTTCTTTTCTGAAAAATATTTCCAAGTCCAAACAAGTCTCATAGGAATCAGATTTCTTGGTAGTCCATTTTTACAATACGGCCCAAAGGGCAAATCCATTATGCGTCTTTATGTTAAAACAAGTCTGAAAAAAGGGTTTAAGGCCCAAAGTTGATTTTTATCCATTTATTACCAGTTTTCTACAAAGGGGAAAAGCCTCCCAATATTTATTATTTTTTTACCTCAAACAATGCCTCAGTTCATACTCATCAAAAACCAAAAACTGTTTCAGAGTTTACACCAATTTCATGCTCGTATTTAAGGAAGAAAACACAGCTAAAGTTTTTTTTTTTTTTTTTTTTTTAAATCATTTGGGTTCCCGATGCATATTTAAGCCAGTTTAAGAGAAAAGGGAAGTATTGATTATCATGCTAGGTTAATTAGCCGAGTTTGAAAATGGGTTGGCCACTTCTTAAAATACTATGTGTTGTTTCCTAGGTTCTAGCATCCATAGGGTTTCAATATTTTTTCAAGTATTCCTTATAACTACATGTATATACACATAAAGAATGAATATAAATAGGAAGTTAGGCTGGTGGGCCTACCTAAGGCAACTAGTTGGCTATTTTCACCCATAGCCGGGCCTTTAACCATTTTAGCTTCCCTTGTTCGAACTCGATCAAAGATAAGGGTTGGGCCTCTGGCCTAATAGGTTTGAATGCAGAGAATGGTCCGAGTGGCCCAGTGTTTGTTTTACATGAGACACGTAAAAAGGATAAGGATTAGAAGCTATTTATGCTAAATACAAACTCATTAAGGGCATATAATTCATATACATAAACAAACAAAGTATAAAATGAAGTATGGATCTTTAACTAAACAAAAAAATACAAAACCAAAGGCTCAATTTTAATTTAGTCCTTTACAGCAAACAAACTAGCCCAAATGCATAGGAGAGGAATATCAAAGGAGGCCCAACCATAGCAAGATACATGATTAAAACATAGACAAACCTAACATGGATATTCAAATAGGACCAGGCCCAAAGTATACTTTCATAGTACACAGAACCTAAAGTTCAAGATTTTTCTAAGTGGTATACCGTATATATACACCAAATATACAAGTTATTACATACATTAGGTATGCAGGGCTTGTATGTACTTGGTATACATTGGTATGCTATCCATATACATGACTTATATTCAACAATAACCATTAGGACTTCACAAAAAGGACTTAGTCTCATTAATCTTCATACCATGATATCTTAAAAGACACATAAGTGATTTGAGAAGAAGATAATAGCAAGTTGCAGGTGATCTATGCTATATTCAGGATCAAGACTTAATTAGGCATGAGGACATGTGGATGCTAGCTTATTAACATGGTTTATATGAAGCATTTAAATCATCCCAAGTGGGCAATTGCCAAATTCAGGATTAAACCAAGAAAAATATGCATTTTAATCATGTTCAGATAATATTTGAAGGCAGAAACTATATGCAAGAGATGGTGAATAGACTCAGACTCATATAAGGGATGGCATAGAAGTATACAACTGTCCATTTATATCATCTAGTAAAACACTAAGCTAGGGTCCTTATGCAAATGACACTCCTCATATAATACAATCAAGAGGCAGATAACCATGTTCACTAAGATCACATAATTACCCTCTTTGGACTCAATAAACTTCACATAGAGCAATACCACATAAAAAAGACTTTCACATTAGCAAAGGGGACGTAGGTAGACACAGAAGAAAGATAACACTGTTTCAAGCATAGAGGACCGACTTACTACATCATATTTAACACATTTTGCACATACACACCATATTCTCAAGTTAACAACTTTCATATTGAGCCTAAAACATGTTCATAAGTCTGATTCTAAGCCTTATTTGAACATTCAATGAGGGACACTTAATGATATATCTGTCCTAATCTAGGTGATTCAGTTCTTA
Source organism: Lycium ferocissimum (assembly GCF_029784015.1). Classification (NCBI taxonomy): domain Eukaryota; kingdom Viridiplantae; phylum Streptophyta; class Magnoliopsida; order Solanales; family Solanaceae; genus Lycium; species Lycium ferocissimum. Next base: position 65,602,688 of record NC_081350.1, on the reverse strand, counting down.
TTTTAAACTAATCTCTTAAGTATACATGAACATATCATTACCAGTTGACCGGTCCTTTAGTTTAAAAAAAAAAAACTCATCTTAAGTAGGAACACAACATATTTGTCAAAAAAAAAAACAACTAATCTTCCAACCAAATAAACCTTATACTAAGCACATGCTGACTCATAATTCTTTCTAAACATCATAAACCCCTTATAGATGAATAAGTAACCAGAAATACATCACCATTGATCATTCATCCTGGTATAGCAGTCTTTACTAATGGATGGAGGGCACAAAGTTTGACAAAAATAGACATTACCACTGCTAAAATATTCTCAGTATAATAGGAATTTAGTCATGAAGCACATAGTGATAAAATGCAACCAGAAAGGATTATACCCAAGCAGAAGATTAAACAAGCATGGTATTAAATTAAAACAACTAACACATGCTGAATCTTGACTAAGTAAACCTTAAACTGACAAGTATTATATAGAATCCATACCTAAATGTTCTTTATACATGATTAAGCTTATCAAATAAGAACACATAATCTAAACAGGGCTACCCTCAACACACATACATTAATAGTACCTTCATTACACTACTCCACTTACATAATCAAGTTTAAAGCCCACATGCTTGTTCGTGGGGCACCATTCTATCTTAGTTATTGTTTTAGTTTCTGGGTTGTTTCTCGAACTTAGATTATATTTTATTTATCATCTTAGAGGCTCCATAGATAGATGTTATTTCTGTGGGTAGTTGTTGAAGTCATTGCTTGTCTCTTTGGGTGTTGCTACATTTTATGATGATACATTTATGATAGACTTTCTTTGATTTAATTATTTGATGGTGATCATGAGTTAGTTAGCTATTTATAATGTATTGATATTGTTGAAATATTATCGGAAGAGATTAAATCTTTTTATTGATTTTATAAGGTGCTTCCAGTGTTGTTCATAGCATCGGATGCCTGCTACGCTGTCACACCCCAAACTTCACCAGGGCGCGACGGGCACCCGACTCCCATCAGAGTCGAGCGAACCCTTAAACGTCGACTCAAAATTTTTTTTTGAAATAGCAAACTGAAATACTAAAATTAACACGCAACATAAAAACATCTCAAGCATAATATATATGTACACGACGTAGAATAAGGCGAGCCAAAAGGGCCTCCGCCATTTCTGTACACAAAATAACGGCCGACAAGGCCAAACAAAGAACCCCGACTCCCACAATCGTTCGCGACTTCTAAAGAGTATGACCCGCAAATATATACACAAAATTATACCAAAACAGAAAAACCTCCGGAGCAAGTGGAGCCGTTCGACTCTCAATACCGGCCTTCCCTAAGCGGGCCGAGTCACCGGGTCGCGTCCCCGAACTCGCGGGCATGAAACGCAGCCCCCGAAGAAAGGGGGTCGATGCACGGAATATGTACCGAATATGTAAAGCATCACCGAAGCAAGAAATAGGAGAGTTCAACAAGAAACAAGTTTAGATTACACCGTAAAGAGTACGACAAAAAGCAAGTTTAGGTTACCCGACATGAACTAAATGTTTAAGTAAAATAGTCCCTTCGGACGGCCGCTTCCGCCTAACAATAATAATGGTGGCCCCTTTCGGCATTGCCGCTTCCGGCATAATGATAATGATGATGATAATAATAATAATAAATAATAATAATAATAATAATAATAATAATGATAGTAGTAATAATAACAATATTAATCCCCTTCGGGTGCGCGCGGTCCAAAGATACGTCTATCCCGGCCCCATCGGACATGCGGCCCCGACGTAAAATAATGGCCCCTTCGGGCATGCCGGTCCGACATACGTCTATCCCGGCCCCATCGGACATGCCGGCCCCGCATCCTAGCCCCTTCGGGCATGTCACTCGCGGCATACGGCTACCCCGGCCCCATCGGGCATGCCACTCGCGACATAATACTAATCCTAGTTCCTTCGGGCATATTAATAATAGTAATAATAATAATAAAATATCGCGCCCCCCCCTTCGGAGTGGTTTCTAAAAAAGTTTTATAAAATATCACACTCCCTTCGAATGGTTTTGTACGCACCCCTTCGGAGTGGTTTTAGAAAAGCCTTAAAAAAATAATATATCACACCCCCTTCGGAGTGGTTTTAAGAAAACTTTTAGAAAATAATATATCACACCCCCTTCGGAGTGGTTTATGGAAGTTTCAAGGCGATTCGATTACATTCCGGCAAGTTACGGACGTTTAAGCATTTTTCCAACAAGTTATAAGCATTCTAGTTCAATCGCACTGAATGAATAGTGCTCAATTTCATAATCGAGTTTCGATGAACAGAATAACCTCCGAGGCCCAAATTCAAGCCTAGTACACCTAGATCATGCCATGAAGAGGAAACAGAAGGCTTTACATACCTTACGGGTGCCTTACGCTCGCTTGAGCTCAATTCCCGTTTCGTCCAGAATCTGCAAATGGTCACTTTTACCAGTTACTATTCATGAGAGTTAGTATTTCAATCTTGGTTTCTATTTGGCTACCGAAATTTCGGCAGCACTTCCCCTATAAATACGACACCCCCGAGATTCAACTCGGCTCAAAACAACCAACAACAACCCAACAACAACATCAATAACATCAATAAACACTATAAAACACATACGAACATAAATAGTCTTTCTTTCAACATAATACTTCAACTTCCATTCTAACTTCACACTTTTCATCCAATATCGACATTTTCATATTTACCTACTAATTCAAGACCATTCAAATATATTTCAACACATTCCTCATTATTCCACAAAATGTACAAAATTCCCATCAAATCATAATCCATCCAAAACTTCCAATTTTTCAACATAAGTTTCCATAGCACATTTTTGTCTTCCAACTTCATTAACAACAACCAAGGTTTGCATTTTACAATTCCATTTTCATATTTACGTAAATCTTCCATAATATTACTAAGCTTAGGCAACAACTCAACAATGGTTTTTCATGCAAGTTTTGACTCATATTCTTCCATTTACAACACAAAACTACATCAACACAATCAACACGCTAACTAATTTAATTCATATTCCATTACTTGTCCATGCACCCCACGGCTACAATATCCTTATGCACAACACACAAGTTTTTCATGCTTTTCATTCATTTCCACATACTACAACACATATCTATCTTCCATAACATGAGAAGAACAAAATTCTTACCTTTTCTTGAATTTTCAACTTTCCGCAAACGGAGTTCTTTCTCCAAACCAATTATACTACGTCGAAGAGCACCTCAAGCTTGTTACTAATTCAAGAAGAACAAGATTTTTAAGGCAAGAATTAAGGCTCCAAAATTTTTCTTCTTTTTCTTTCTTTCTTTTCTCCTTTGGCCGTAGGCCCTTTCTTTTTTTTTTCTTGATTTCTCTCTTGATTTCTTGAAGTTTCTAAGGGAAGGCATGTATATATACATGCTCCCTTAATTGGTCACATGCATAATTCATGGAAATTTCATGAATTTCTTGGTGGGTTTGGGCCTATGATGGCCGGCCACCCCATTGTTTTGGGCCCAATTTTTTTCTCTTTTTTTTTTTGAGCCCAATTAGCTAAGATTCGTATTTTGCAAATTCCCGAAACAAATTTCCAAGATTCCAATTTTGCCCTTGGCCCTATAACTTGGCTACTTAACAACTTCATGAAACAAGTTTTCAAAATTCCGATTTTGTCCTTATCCTTCCTTGATAATTCCACCCCAATATTTTTCATGAACAATACACACATTCATTAATTCAAATCAACATTTAACCTCATCCCATACAATTCGAGGTTATCTCCAAATTTTCAAATACGCGAAAATGCCGGATGTAACATCCTCCCCCCCTTTAGAACATTCGTCCTCGAATGTTAAATTAGCCTTATAGGTCTTACAAGTAATTTGGGGAAGGTTCTTTAAGAAACAGCACGTATAAATCATCCATCGATTAAAACAATCAACTGCGGAATTTAAATTACCTGGTGGTGCATCCTGCGGTGCCTCGGGACCTGGTCTCCCGCCTAGTGCATAGATACGATGTGGGGGTCCTGCACTGGGACTAGGTGCTCTACCTCTGCCCCTACCTCGACCAGAAGAAGTCTGAGGCCCTGTCCCGGGGGCTCTTACCGAAGGTGACGACGCGGCTACCGAATTTGCAGGAACAGCATGGCCCACTCCGTGGGGGCACTCTCTAGCATAGTGCGTCGGATCACCACAAGTATAACACACTCCCCGACGGCATTGTCCCACGTGACGCCTCCCACAATTCGCACATCGAGGAGGGGCATCGCTCTGCCCCGACCACGCCTGCTGCTGAGACCCTGACGCATGGGAAAAACTCTGTCCCTGCCGGGGGAATGTCTCTCTACCCCGCTGAGGTCCACGGAACTGTGAAGGTGCACTATACTGGGGTCTGCTCTCACTCGTGGAACCCTTACCCCGACCTTCTGTCCTGGCCCTCTTGGGCTGGCTGCCACTCGGCTCTGAAGTAGCCTCTCGTTGGCGTTTGCGATCTTCTGCCCCCTGTGCGTAAGCTTGGATGCGAGCTATATCTATACCCGGCTGCATTGCCACTGGCATACACATCTCCTGCAACTCTGAGTCCAATCCCGCTACATACCGGTGAACTCTATCCTCCATTTCCTGCACAATAGTGGGGGCATACCTGGCTAAGGAGTCGAACTCCACACTATACTCTCTCACCGTCATACCACCCTGTCGCAAATTAAGGAATCTGTCAACCTTTGCTCGTCTCAACTCGGGTGGCATATAGTGACGTAAGAAGGCATCTGAGAATTCCTGCCACGTCGGCGGAGGGGCGTCACTGCTCTCGACAATCTCCATGATCGATACCGGTTAATGGCTATGCCCGTAACCTCGTAGGCGGCTAGCTCAACGGACTCCGTAGCCGACGCCTTCATTATATTCAAAGTACGCCGCATACCGTCTATAAACTCCCGAGGATCGACGCATTAGGTCCGTGCCCTTAAACTCGGGGGACTCAATGTAAGAAAATCCGTGCCTCGCCACTAGCGACCTATCGGGATACTCGTAACTCCTACTTCGTTGTCCAGCCCGAGTAGCAAGCATCCGAGTCAACAAACGGATAGCGTCTTTCATCTCTCTCTAATCTCCGACGCCGGGCATCCGATTGAGAAACCGGAGATTCGATGTCGGTGCCGGGTCGGGAGCCGGGGGCCGGATCGGTGTGCCCTCTTAGCTCGTCCGGCGACGGGGAGGTGGGAGGACTCCGGGGCTGGATACGTATTCCAGCATAAGTCCGAGCTCTAGTAGACCTGGGGGCTTGGCTAGCTACCTCATCCCCAACTGCTTTGCCCTTCTGGGCTGCCGTCGCTTTACCCTTCTTAGGCGGCATTACTGAAAGCACACAAAATCATTAAATTAGGGACTTTATGTACAACACCGCTCTATACGCACGATCTACACCATGAAAGAAAGAATGACACCCTATTAATGTCTCGTAGCTTCCTGTTTATAGATGTGGTGCACAACACACCGATAAACAAGACTCTACTAGACACGATACCGCGAACATGCCGAGGACTGACCCGCTCTGATACCACTTTGTCACACCCCAAACTTCACCAGGGCGCGACGGGCACCCGACTCCCATCAGAGTCGAGCGAACCCTTAAACGTCGACTCAAAATTTTTTTTTGAAATAGCAAACTGAAATACTAAAATTAACACGCAACATAAAAACATCTCAAGCATAATATATATATACACGACGTAGAATAAGGCGAGCCAAAAGGGCCTCCGCCATTTCTGTACACAAAATAACGGCCGACAAGGCCAAACAAGAACCCCCGACTCCCACCTTCGTTCGCGACTTCTAAAGAGTATGACCCGCAAATATATACACAAAATTATACCAAAATAAAAACGACCTCCGAGCAAAGTGGAGCTGTCGACTCTCAATACCGCCTTCCCTAAGCGGTGAGTCACCGGGTCGCGTCCCCGAACTCGCGGGCATGAAACGCAGCCCCCGAAGAAAGGGGTCGACGGAATATGTACTGAATATGTAAAGCATCACCGAAGCAAGAAATAGGAGAGTTCAACAAAGCAAACAAGTTTAGATTACACCGTAAAGAGTACGACGTAAAAGCAAGTTTAGGTTACACGACATGAACTAAATGTTTAAGTAAAATAGTCCCTTCGGACGGCCGCTTCCGGCCTAACAATAATAATGGTGGCCCCTTCGGGCATTGCCGCTTCCGGCATAATGATAATGATGATAATAATAATAATAATAATAATAATAATAATAATAATAATAATAATGATAGTAGTAATAATAACAATATTAATCCCCTTCGGGTGCGCCGGTCCAGCATACGTCTATCCTGGCCCCATCGGACATGCTGGCCCCGACGTAAAATAATGGCCCCTTCGGGCATGCCGGTCCGACATACGTCTATCCAGGCCCCATCGGACATGCTGGCCCCGGCATCCCTAGCCCTTCGGGCATGTCACTCGCGGCATACGGCTACCCTGGCCCCATCGGGCATGCCACTCGCGACATAATACTAATCCTAGCCCCTTCGGGCATATTAATAATAGTAATAATAATAATAAAATATCGCACCCCCTTCGGAGTGGTTTCTAAAAAAGTTTTATAAAATATCACACTCCTTCGGAATGGTTTTGTACGCGCCCCCTTCGGAGTGGTTTTAGAAAAGCCTTAAAAAAATAATATATCACACCCCTTCGTGAGTGGTTTTAAGAAAGCTTTAGAAAATAATATATCACACCCCCTTCGGAGTGGTTTATGGAAGTTTCAAGGCGATTCGATTACATTCCGGCAAGTTACGGACGTTTAAGCATTTTTCCAACAAGTTATAAGCATTCTAGTTCAATCGCACTGAATGAATAGTGCTCAATTTCAGAATCGAGTTTCGATGAACAGAATAACCTCCGAGGCCCAAATTCAAGCCTAGTACACCTAGATCATGCCATGAAGAGGAAACAGAAGGCTTTACATACCTTACGGGTGCCTTACGCTCGCTTGAGCTCAATTCCCGTTTCGTCCAGAATCTGCAAATGGTCACTTTTACGCAATTACTATTCATGAGAGTTAGTATTTCAATCTTGGTTTCTATTTGGCTACCGAAATTTCGGCAAGACTTCCCCTATAAATACGACACCCCGAGATTCAACTCGGCTCAAAACAACCAACAACAACCCAACAACAACATCAATAACATCAATAAACACTATAAAACACATACGAACATAAATAGTCTTTCTTTCAACATAATACTTCAACTTCCATTCTAACTTCACACTTTTCATCCAATATCGACATTTTCATATTTACCTACTAATTCAAGACCATTCAAATATATTTCAACACATTCCTCATTATTCCACAAAATGTACAAAATTCCCATCAAATCATAATCCATCCAAAACTTCCAATTTTTCAACATAAGTTTCCATAGCACATTTTTGTCTTCCAACTTCATTAACAACAACCAAGGTTTGCATTTTACAATTCCATTTTCATAATTACATAAATCTTCCATAATATTACTAAGCTTCCGGCAACAACTCAACAATGGTTTTTCATGCAAGTTTTGACTCATATTCTTCCATTTACAACACAAAACTACATCAACACAATCAACACGCTAACTAATTTAATTCATATTCCATTACTTGTCCATGCACCCCACGGCTACAATATCCTTATGCACAACACACAAGTTTTTCATGCTTTTCATTCATTTCCACATACTACAACACATATCTATCTTCCATAACATGAGAAGAACAAAATTCTTACCTTTTCTTGAATTTTCAACTTTCCGCAAACGGAGTTCTTTCTCCAAACCAATTATACTACGTCGAAGAGCACCTCAAGCTTGTTACTAATTCAAGAAGAACAAGATTTTTAAGGCAAGAATTAAGGCTCCAAAATTTTTCTTCTTTTTCTTTCTTTCTTTTCTCCTTTGGCCGTAGGCCCTTTCTTTTTTTTTCTTGATTTCTCTCTTGATTTCTTGAAGTTTCTAAGGGAAGGCATGTATATATACATGCTCCCTTAATTGGTCACATGCATAATTCATGGAAATTTCATGAATTTCTTGGTGGGTTTGGGCCTATGATGGCCGGCCACCCCATTGTTTTTGGGCCCAATTTTTCTCTTTTTTTTTTTTTGAGCCCAATTAGCTAAGATTCGTATTTTGCAAATTCCGAAACAAATTTCCAAGATTCCAATTTTGCCCTTGGCCCTATAACTTGGCTACTTAACAACTTCATGAAACAAGTTTTCAAAATTCCGATTTTGTCCTTATCCTTCCTTGATAATTCCACCCCAATATTTTTCATGAACAATACACACATTCATTAATTCAAATCAACATTTAACCTCATCCCATACAATTCGAGGTTATCTCCAAATTTTCAAATACGCGAAAATGCCGGATGTAACATACGCCTTGGGTGGGCTATGGGGTGTGAAATTATTCCACGATGGCCTAGTCGGCTTGCACAGTTTTTGTCCAGTATAGTTGTATAGTATGTCTTTCCGAGCTCACCCCATTTTCAGCATATTTCTCTTACGATTTAGCAGATTTCCATTTGATAAACCTCGAGGTCCACTCTTATGTATGATTATGATATGAAAGCATGTTTAGCAGTGCTCAACAGGTAAGGCTCAGGTGCCCGTCATGGGCCTCCGGCTTGGGTCGTGACAAACTTGGTATCAGAGCAGTTGCGTTCTAGGGTTGTCTACAAGCCATGTCTAACAGAGTTTTGCTTATGGTTTGTTGTGCACCATACTTATAAACCGGAGGTAGCAAGGCATTTAGAAATATTGTCCTTCTTTCTTACCTTAGATCGTGCATTAGAGTTGTACCATCAGGGTTCCTTTTCTAACAACGTATTGTGATTTCAGCGATGCCTGTGATGAGAAAATCTTCAAGCGCCAGAGAGGCAAGGCTGTAACAGATGAGGGTACCAGTCGGGTGCCACTGTAGATGCGGGCTCGGGTGAGGGCCAAAGTGAGGCCCCATCTCAATTTCTCAGAGCCATTCCATCCCAGCAGATCCCAGAGGGACTACAACTACAATACCCCCAGTTCCTCCACATGGATGCATCAGGCCAGGAGATGCGAGACGTTATTCGATTATTGACTCAGTTAGTGGTCGCCCAGGCCCAGCTTCATGGTACTGGTTATGTTGACAGGGCTATTAGTGCCAGGGTTCGAGACTTCATCAATATGGACCCTACAGTATTCTTTAGATCAAAACTAGATGGGGACCGACAGAATTTTATAGATCGGATGCTGATGACGCTGAGGGTAATGCATGCTTCGGACACTGAGTCAGCAAAGTAGGCTTCTTACAGGTTGCGAGATGTTAATTTCCAGTGGTATGAGACCTGGGAGTTTTCTAGAGGGGTTAATGAACCTCCAGCAGTATGGAAGGAGTTTACTGAGGCTTACCTTTGAAATTATTTGCCAGTAGAGACCCGATGGGCTCGAGTTGATAGATTCCTGAATTTACTCCAGGGGAGTATAAGTGTTAAGGAATATAGTCTTCTCTTTAACTCACTATCCAGGTATGCTCCCACGATTGTAGCAGAGATGGAGGATCGGGTACACCGATTTGTGATTGGACTTGGGTCGCACTTGATTAATGATTACATGACGGCCTCACTTCAGGAAAGTATGGATATCTCTCATATTCAGGCATATCCTTAGGGTTTAAAGGAGCAAAAAAATCAGCAGCGAGTTGATTAAGAGCGTGATAGGGCCAGAGCAAGAGGTCTAGATCTTCTAGGTATTTTGGTGAGTACCGGGGTGGTCATAGACAACAGTTTCCTTGGTGTCCAGCCTATTCAGTGGCTAGTATGCCTTCACAGTTTCCAGGACCAAGGTTTGATCGACCCACTTATTTTGGATCATTCCAAAGTTCCAGGACTTCCAGTTTCCAGTTTAGCGGTGATTCCGGAAAGATGAGGCCATCTATACCGCGATACGATTAGCTTGGTAAGTTGCATGGCGGACAGTGTTGTTTGGGTTCAGATGTGTGTTATACATGCGATCAGCCAGGCCATATTATACGAGATTGTCCGTCGGGAGATGGTGGAGGTGTAGCTCAGCCGACAGGATCTGCAGTTGGTTCTTCATCATCAGTATGCCCTATGGGGCAAGGCTCTCAGACATCAGCCGGTCGTAGTAGAGGTAGAGGTGGAGCGTCCAGTTTGAGCGTTCCTTAGAACCGCATCAATGCATTTGTTGGTCGGCATGATCTTGAGTCGTCACTTAACGTTGTTACAGGTATATTGTCAGTTTTCTCCCGTGACGTGCATGCATTGATAGACCTAGGCTCTACTTTATCGTACGTCACTCTTTTTATTCTTTGGTAGGTTTGGGATAAGACCTGAAATGATTAGGCCTTTTGAGGTGTCTACACCTATTGGAGATCTGGTAGTAGCTAGACGAGTTTACAAGAACTTTGTAGTTATAATTTCTAATCATCATACAGTAGTAGACTTGTTTGAGTTGGATGTAGTGGCCTTTGATTTTATTATGGTTATGAACTGGTTAGCTTCTTATTATGCTAACGTTGATTGCAGAACAAAGATGGTCCGATTTCAATTTCCAAAAGAGCCAGTGCTGGAGTGGAAAGGTAATACAGCTTTGCCGAGAGGTAGGTTTGTTTCCTATCTCAAGACAAAAAAGATGATCGCAGAGGGTTGTATTTACCATATTGTTCGAGTTCGAGATGCGGAAGCAGAACCACCGACCCTTTAGTCTGTCCCAGTGCTTAATGAATTCCTAGATGTATTTCTAGATGAACTTTCAAGCATTCTGCCTGAGCAGGAGACTGAATTTGCTATCAATATACTACCAAATACTTAGCCGATAGCTATTCCCCCTTATAGGATAGCCCCTGCTAAGCTGGAGGAATTAAAGGAGCAGTTGAAAGATTTACTTGAGAAGGGCTTTATTAGGCCTAGTATGTCGCCATGGGGAGCACCAGTGTTATTTGTAAGGAAGAAAGATGGCTCGTTATGAAAGTATATAGATTACAGACAGTTGAATAAGGTGACGATAAAGAACAAGTATCCGCATCCAAGAATTACCGATTTATTTGATCAAATGTAGGGTACCAGGTGTTTTTCAAAGATAGACTTGAGATGAGGTTATCATCAGGTATAGACTTGAGATCAAGCTATCATCAGGTCAGGGTCAGAGAGAAAGATACTCTGAAAATAGCATGCATGACCAGATATGGTCATTTCTAGTTTCTTGTGATGTCTTTTGGGTTGACTAATTCGCCAGCAGTATTAATTTGATGAACCACGTATTCAGACCCTTTTGAGATCAGTTTGTGATTGTGTTTATCGATGATATTATAGTCTACTCTCGATTAGAGGCTGAGCATGCGGATCAGTTGTATCTTTGTGCTAAGGGTTCTTCAGGATAAGAAATTGTATCCGAAGTTCTCTAAATGTGAGTTCTGGTTGAACTCCGTGGGTTTTCTCAGACATTTTATATCAGATGAAGGCATCAGTGTTGACATTCAGAAGATAGAGACCGTGAAGACTTGGCCCAGACCCACGAAACCGATGGAGGTTCATAATTTTCTTGGGTTAGCAGGATATTACAGGAGATTTGTAGAGGGTTTCTCCTCTATTTTGGAGCCATTGACGAAATTGATGTAGAAGGCAGCTAAGTTCTAGTGGAAAGACACTTGTGAGCAGAGTTTTCAGGAGTTGAAAAGCAGACTGACTTCAGTGCCAGTTTTGACACTTCCAGAAGGATCAGAGGGTTATGCTATCTAATGTGACGCTTCGGGTGTCGGGTTGGGTTGTGTGTTGATGCAAAATAGTAAGGTTATTGCTTAAGCTTCGAGGCAGCTGATGGAATTTTGAGGTATCGAGGCAGATTGTGTGTTTCAGATGTTACAGGGTTACATCAGTAGATTTTGGCAGAATCTCATTATTCCTGCTATTCTATTCATCCAGGATCGATGAAGATGTACCATGATATCAGAGAGATTTATTCGTGGAATAGTATGAAGAAGGATATTGCGAAGTTTGTGGCCTAATGTCCTAATTGTTAGCAGGTAAAGGTTGAGCATCAGAAGCCTGGCGGACTGTTGCAGGATATAGAAATTCTGACTTGGAAATGGGAGGCGATTAATGTGGATTCCATTACAGGCTTAACTTGTTCCCAGTGCAGGTTTGACTTGATATGGGTGATTGTTGATAAACTTATGAAGTCAACACATTTTCTACCTGTCAGGACTAATTATTCCGCTGAAGATTATGCGAAGTTATATATTAAAGAGATAATGCGACTTCATGGTGTTCCAGTATCTATTATTTCATACAAAGGTGCACAGTTTACAGCTAACTTCTGGAGATCCTTCTGGAAGGATTTGGGGACACATGTGAACCTCAATATAATATTTCATCCCCAGACACACGGGCAGGCTGAGCGTACTATTCAGATGCTCGAGGATATGCTACGAGCATGTGTGATAGACTTCGAAGGTAGTTGTATGATCATTAGCCACTCATTGAGTTTGCATATAACAATAGCTACTATTCTAGTATCCAAATGGCCCCGTACGAGGCCCTATATGGGCAGAAGTGTAGATCTCTTATTGGATGATTCGAGGTCAGAGAATCAAAGTTAATAGGGCTTGATTTGGTTCATCAGGCAGTGGAGAAGGTTAAGCTCATTCAGGGGAGATTCCTAGCATCTCATAGTCGCCAGAAGTCTTATATAGATAACAGATGACAAGACTTGGAGTTCCAAGTCGATGACTAGGTGTTTTTGAAGGAATCACCTATGAAAGGTGTCATGAGATTCGGTAAGAAGGGAAAGCTTAGCCCTAGATACATTGATCCTTATAGAATTATGCGTAGAGTAGGCCAAGTAGCCTATGAGTTGGATTTACCTTCAGACTTGGAGTCTGTACATTTGGTTTTCCATGTATCCATGCTCTGTAAGTGCATTGAATATCCTTCCAGGATCGTGCCCGTAGATGATGTCCAGGTTACAGAGTAGTTGTATTATGAGCAAGTCCCTGTTGCTATCTTAGATCGCTAGGTTCGTAGGTTGCGAACCAAAGATGTTGCTTTTGTAAAAGTACTTTAGAGAAACAAGAATATAGAATAGATTACTTAGGAAGCCGAGGAAGATATGAAGTCTAGTTACCCTCATTTGCTTTCGGCTCCAGTACAAATGCAGACTATGGTACCATCATCTTCAGGTATGTATTATTTATCAGTTACTCTTGTTAGTCGTGTGGGACCATGGTTATGATTGATTTTTGTAGCCCTGTGTGGCATTGTGTTGTTTTGTCGGGTTGTATGGCAGGTTGGTAGTAGTATGATTATAGAGGAGACCCTGCCAAGTTTATAGACCTCGTTATTGTTAAACATTCAGGACGAATGTTTCTGAGGGGGGAAAAAATGTTACACCTCGTACTTTTGTATGTAGATTTCGTCGCGAGTTAGTCATCGTAGACTTGGAAGAGCGAGACAACCTTCGGGGTCATATGGGATTAGACATGTCTAATTTGAGTGTATAAGAGTTTAAGATCATGTTTAGTAGGGATTGGAAGGTACCGGGATCAAGCAAGTCGAATAAGTTAAGTTTGTCGAAATTTTTGAAAAATTTGGAAGAATTCTGAATAGAATTTTTGGTCCAATTTTGGCGAGGTATATCATCCAGCATATGAGAAGTTATGGAATACATAACCTATGTAAATTCAAGTTCGAAGAGTTTTCTTTCCAATGCAACTGATCATAGATCACAAATTTGAGAAGTACGGTGCAAAATATGGCCCGTACAAAAAAATATGATTTCAAGTACGGACTGTATTTCCTTAGGTAGAAAGTGAGATTTTTGGACTGGGAATTATGGTCCAGAAATACATACCATATTTGAAAATATGGTCGTATTTTTAGCCGTATTTTTAAGTCGCACAGCGATTATATATATATATATATATATATATATATATATATATATATATATATATATATATATATATATATATATATATATATATATATATATATATATATATCTATATTTTTTTCATTTTCTTCACCCCGATCTCTAAACCTCTAGAAAGTTCTCTCCAACATATCTATCAAACCCCTAAGTAAAATAAAGGATCAAAAGAGAATATCAAGGGTTTAGGGATTCTAAAGTGATTATGGAAGCTTGTTTCTCTTCTTGGTAGTGGTTTTGGAGGATACCTCAACGTCAAGCGCTCTTGGAAGTGATGTGTTCTTGAGTTTTGAGGTAAGATTCTATCTTAACTCTATTTTTATGAGTTTATATGATGATCATATTAGATTTGGAAGGAAACGAGTTGGAAGGAAGGTTCAAGTATGAATTTCAGTTTATGTTGAGATGTAATCTAACTTGAGTTATGTTGTAAAATGCGATTTTAAGCTAAAACCTTATTGTAAGGATAATAGTTGTTGAGATTGTATTGAGGATATTATACTTGGTATAGTTGGAAGAAGAAAGTGTAAAGTGTTGTATACAAAGCGTATATTGGGCTGTTTTGATGTAAATCTAGGAGTGAGTAATGATGTGGTAATAAAGAGGCTTATATGAGGTTGTTGTTGTGTTGTTGGCTGCTAGGTGTACTGTAGTGACTAAGGAGAATGGAGTACTAGCCCAACAGTTTTATTATGGGATTTGTTGACGACTTGAGGTATGTTAAGGCTAACTTTCCTTCTTTTGGCATGATCCTTGCGTACGGAACGTAAACGTAACGCTAATCCATAATGATTCTATTCTTAGTAGCTAGGGATGTTCCATGTTGATTCATGTTCTATAATGTTGTTTCTAGTAAGTCTTTCTACAGATTGAGTATAATTCATAGAGTCACTTGTTGATGAAAATGTTGTCTCATAATGATGTTCGGAGGTGTAACGACCTTACATCACTCCAACAGATTCAGGATGTACTCTTATAGTACTCATGCATTGCACTATATATGTATATATATATATATATATATATATATATATATATATATATATATATATATATATATATATATATAGGGTATGGGGAAGGTGACGGCGTTATATACGCACTACCACCTGATCGGTTGGTCATATGATGATGATGACGACGATGATACCCACAAAGGCCGATATGATACGATGCGATGCCCACAGAGGCTTAATAGGCATTATATATGCATATATATGTATGACCCTATGCATGCATGCACAGTATTTATGCATATCATTAGTCCTCAGAGGCAGTTCAGACATACAGGTCGCATTCATTTCATCTTATATACTTTATGTCTCCTTCATATTACTTTCATGCCTTACATACTCAGTACTTTGTCTGTATTAACGTCTCTTTTCTGGGGGCGCTGCATTTCATGCCCGTAGGTTCAGGTAGACAAGTTAACGATCCACCCCTGTATGTTGATGTTCAGCTGATATTGGAACACTCCTCTTGTCCCGGAGTTGTTGTTGTGTTTTTGGTACGTTATACTTATGTGTACATACGGGTATGGCGAGGCTCTGTCCCGATATTATTATGTCATATACTCCAGTAGAGGCTTGTAGACAGTTATGGTATAGCTAGACGTTGTATGGCCCCCTCGGCCTATATTTTTGTTGTATAGTATTCCACGATAGCCTTGTCGGCTTGCACAGTTTTCATCTAGCATAGTTGTATAGTATGTATTTTCGGGCTTATCCCCTTTTCAGCATATTTCTCTTATGATTTAGCAGATTTACATTTGATGAACCTCGAGGTCCACTTTTGTTTATGATTATGATATGAAAGAATGTTTAGCGGTGCTCGGCAGGTAGGGCCTGGGTGCCCGTCATGGCCCTCCGATTCGGGTCGTGACACTTACTCTCGCGAATGCGATCCATCGGGCCCCTAACTCTCGCCAATGGGAGACCTTCTTAGTGAACGCGAAGACGGAAGTCAAGATCACTCAACTAGAAAAATATGATTTTTCACCCTTTCACTCCGAAAACCCGAGACTTATTCGGAACCTCCCGGATACAAACCAAATGTGCATCTTAACTATAAAACACGCTACGAACTCACCCGTGCAATCGAAATTTCCAAAAGAGCTCATCTTGACCTGGTCAACACCAAACGTCTTAAAACTGAATTTCCAACCAAAGTACCCCCGAATCCCTCGGGAATCGAACTAACTACTCTAACAAGTTATAATTGACATTCCAGACCTAATGGAATCGATGAAATTTTTGAAAAGACTCATTTACCGCCTATATTGACTTTGGTCAACCAAACACTTATGAATTTCTAAAAATTCGATTTTCTCACTCAAATCACACCCGAAAGTCTCGGGAATCGCGCCACCCATCTCCACAAGTCAAATATACTCTAATGATGCTAGAAAAAGGGTCAACAGAGATAAATTAGTCAAAACGACCTAACGGGTCGTTACAATTGGACCAAATTATTATTCTATGAAACCATACGAATCCAATGATACTTATAGAGCTATACTTTAAATTCGAACCCAAAAAGTCACCCAAAATAGGGTTCTGAGCATCGAATAGTAAAATGGGAAATTCGGTCCATAATAGTTTACCCATGATCTGTAGAGTCTATATCCCAAAAATGAACTAAAACTATCCACAAAGCCATGCTCAACTGAAGAATTTCTTATTTCAAGCCTAGGGTTCAAAACCCCAATTTCCCCAATTCTAATCATGATTTCTAGCATGAAAACCCTTAGTAATCCGCGACATAAGCGTACAAGGATAGCTAGAATCTTACCCACAAGATGAATCTTGAAAAAATCCCTTCAAAATCTCCCAAATCTGAAGTCTAGAGCTCAAAATATGTGAATTGGGAAATAAAACTCGAACTAGGAATATTTATCTCACTGCCCAGTGGTTTTCGCAAAAGCGAGGCTCGCAAAAATGGCCTCTAGCTTGCAAATGCGAGCTTTCCACCGACCCGGCCATTCACAAATGCGAGCTTTCCACCGCCCTCGGAATTTCCAAAAGAGGTCATCTTGACCCGGTCAACACCAAATGCATGCCTTAAAACTAGATTTCCAACCAAAAGACCAAAATACCCCCGAGTCCCTTGGGAACCGAATCAACTACTCAACCAAGTCATAATCGACATTCCGGACCTAATAGAATCGACGAAATTCCCAAAAGACTCATTTACCACCGATGTTGACTTTGGTCAAATAATACTTATGAATTTCCAAAAATTCTATTTTCTCACTCAAATCACATTTGAATGCCTCGGAAATTACGCCACCCATCCCCACAAGTCAAATATATTCTAAGGAAGCTAGGCAAAGGGTCAACAGTGGTAAAATAGTCAAAATAGCCAAAACGACCTAACCGGTCGTTACACTACAAGACCATTGACACCCCTAGGCCCATAATTTCCATAGGCAAATGTGATAATTTTCGGGTCATTCGCACAAATGCCCCTATTTCGGGGTGGTCTTTAATGTTTGCCCCTCAAATTTGTGGTCTTTAATTTTTGTCCTTCAACTGTTTTGGCGCAGCATATATATAACTTTAGCTTTCGCTCGGTAAAATTTATGTTTCGCTCGGCACATGTATCATAACATCCCTCAAGTTATGTCAGACACGTCGATAAAAATTTAAACACTTACCATAATTTGAAAAATACTATATAGCTTATGACGCATAACTTAATTCCTACAGAACTTGTGTTGAGCAAGGAAAAAGTTCAGTTTCCGAAGATAAATATTACAGAACTTATGAGCGAAGCAGGTCTGGATATTTTCATTAAATGACTACGGCAAAAATTAAAGACCATTAAATGACTACGGCAAAAATTAAAGACCACAAATACGAGAGGAACAAAAATTAAAGGCTAGTGCATTTGAAGGGTAATCCGAGCAAAAACTTCACAATTTTCTTCTCAATTGATGGGCGCATAAAAGCCGAACAGCAAGCCACGTTCTTGCTTCATGATGCAAGTTAACTTTAACGGCAAAAGGACGTAAAGGTACTTTTCATGCAGAAAAGTTGTACACATACATCTAAATAGAGTTATTGGTCATATTAATCAAAGACATATTTATTTATCATAGTGTGATACAAAGTAATTCCTTATTTGGTTTTTGGTCTTTACAAATTATGTACTTCTTTTGCATATATATTTTGATGATGAAGTCCACAATTGTGAGGTCTACCACAGTTATTCAATACCATTCATATAATCTCAATACGATTTTCTTGTATTGTACTTATCAAATATCATTAGCGAGTACATAATAAAGTTTTAAGAATGATTCACATGCGATCTCGTAGTTGAAAGACTTCAAACGGACTACTACCAGCTCACCAACTCTTATAATATAATTCTTGAATAACCTCAATTTCAGTAAAATAATGAAAGGAATCGGTAGAAAAAGTCAACCACTATCTGGCCTCTTGTACATAAATAAATTAATAAATACGAGTAATGAATAATTTACATCTTTATTACTAACTCTCTTCGCGATTACGAGTCAAAGATGGACTATACAAGACAATCCAATTAATTACAGCGAAACATTTAGGATTAAGTGCAAGTTAATTCATAATTCCGATCCCAAGACTGCATTGAGTTCTCCACAAGTTTATTTTCTCTTCTCAGAAGTGTAAGTGTTTTACACTATCAATATAGAGTAACTTGTTATAACAAGTTACTTGCTTGGGTCTCTTGGCTAAAAGGTCACTTTGAAAACTCAATTACCAAAATACCCACAAGTCTTGAAATATTAGTGAAATAGACACCCTTTATGACATCAGCAAAAGAAGTTAAAAAGTTATCCACCCTAGCACATGTCTTTAAAAATACAAAATAGTCATCAGCCCCAAAATCTTGAAAAATAGAAAATAATTATCATCCCTAAAGTCTTAAAAGACTTACACCGCAACCCCAAAGTCTTGAAAAATACAAGATAGTCTTCATCTCAAAAGTTCTAAAAAATTCAAATTAGAAATAAAAAATAATTTTTGCCTCCAAAAGCTCCCGTTTTCTCCCCTTTCAGATCCCTTTTCCGGCTAAACATTCAGGTTTTTCATCGGAAAATCACTATCCAACGACGGAAAGCTTATCCAGTGGAGTATTGTTATTCTTAGCTCTCAAACATTGTTATCTCCAATTAATTTCTCCGTTGCTGTAAAAGCTCAACCACTTCACCAACGATCATAAACTACCCTCTATGTTGATGATGAAACGTGGACAAGTATATCCTAAATCGGCCCTATCAATTGTCAACAAATATTTTTTCTACTCAACTAAATCATTTGTCAATAGTTGACCATTTGGTATATATTGGCTAGGGTACTACTTCGCTAAAAAGCAATTAATTAATCAATTAAATTATAATAAGGGTCTTAACACTATTTAAACATGAAGCTAATCATTTATTACATCATATACGAACCCCCATTAATTTGATACATGATCTAATGAGTTTGAGAACAAGTAATGGTCCTCAAAGCACTACTATTTGGCTAAAAATAATAAATTAATTAATTAAATTATAGTAAGGGACTTAACACTATTTAAACATGAAATTAATCCTTGATTGTATCATATGAGAGCTCCCATCAATTTGTCACATGATCAAAAGAGTTTGAGAATAAGTAATGGTTCTGATAACACTTGATGCAGTGAGTTTGAGAACAAGTAATGGTTCTCAAGGCACATCCTTATTCTAAGGTGGTACTCTGAGGATCATTGCTTATATGGTAATTTACCGTGAGTATTGGTCACATGTTATTATGTTAAGAATTATGAATTTGAGAGCCATTATTATGTGAGGACTCATCAATTGGTGACATGATCTAATTAGTTTCAGAACAAGTAATGGTTATCAAAGCACAACCTTGTTCTAAGAAGTGCTTTATACAACCATTACTTGTTCTCAAACTCATTAGATCATATCACAAATTGATGGGGACTCTTATATGATATAATAAAGTATTATTATCATGTTTTGATAGTGTTAAGTTCATTATTAATGTAATTAATTTATTTATTACTTATTTAGCCAAAGAATAGCCTCGCCTGTATACATATCGAGTGGTCGATTATGGACAAATAGTGTAGTTAAGTAGAAACCATATCTGTTGACAATTGACATGAGCCGGTTTATGATATACTTATCCATAGTCCACTAGATTGTGCAAATTGGGATTCGGGGTTTGAAGTTTGGGGTTTTCAATAGTTCAGTACTCTTTTGTTTTTTATCGGTCTTCTTATTTGCTTTTGTTTATTATAGATCATTAGATTTTTATTTTGATCCATAATTTCTCATTTTGTAATGACCCGCCCAGTCGTTATTTAATACTTCGCAGAACCCGTACCAAATCAAGGCCTAAAGTCTTAAAAGATAAGCCCTATGGGTATCTAAAATGAATAATAGTGGGAAAAAAATCAATTTCAGAAAAGAGTTAAAAATCGTGGGCCCGGGCAAAATTTGATCCGCCGCAGTGGTCTGGCTGTAGCGAGCCTGATGTCCGCTGGACCAGTGAGCTCGTTTTTCCATATTAGTTTTATATTTCACCCTCCCTTTTAATAAAAGACCCTTTAAGGCTGCCATTTGGTTTTACCTGAAGAAAAACCCTTGACACTAAGAAAAAGAGGCCCCTCCAATGTTCTTCACATCTTTCCCCTCAACTATCATCTCTCGCGAATTTCGGATAAACGCTAGGAGGGTGGATACTTCATGGAAATTCGAACAGCTGCTCGTCATCAAGGTAGGTTACGGTTTACTTGAGTTAGACTTTGATTAGTGAGTCGTATATACGTATAGAATTGACGGGAGAAAGCATGATTAGGTCTTCGGACATGGAGTTCGGATGGATATACATATAGTTTAGGGAAGTTGTATATATATAGTAACTAGGGTAAGAACGAGTGTATAAATGGGTACTAAGTTCTAAAATTGTTGATGTTTATGTGTTACTGATTGGGATAGATCACTTGTCGCTGTTAAAGAGGGTTACCCCGTAGGTTAGCATAATTATTCCAGGGTGTATCGTTCCCCGCAATAAACTGTTGAGTTATTGTAATATTCATACAGCTGATTATTCTTGTCAAATAAATGGGTTGCCTTTGGGTGAGTTGAAGCGAAGGCACAATACTGTTATGCCCGTCAAGGGCATATTTCATGACATTGATTCATTCATTAGCATCGTTGCATATATTTGCGTGTGATTATGGAATAATGCATGAAGCAGAAAGTCTGAGTAAGTATCAGTTGTGCTATCTGGTTTTATGGCCGAGTTGGGTTGAATATGAGGTACTACTTGATAGTCGATCATTGGAAATGATGTGAAAATAAATCAATATATATATATATATATATATATACACATTTATGAAAAGGCACATTTGACCGGGGGTGAGGATGTGGCCTAGTTGTGAGCTCGTGGTCCGAGGTTCGTTCCAGAACGAGTGGTACATGGACACCATGGGCCCCCTGCAGTTCATGACTATTGGGCAAGGACACCAATTAGCATGTATGTACAGTTTGTGTGTTGGGCGGGCCCTTGCACTGCATTGCATACATTCATATCCTCATGTTTACATGTTGTCATTCTACTATGATTGCATTATGCATCTCTTACAATTGTGTTGGATTGTCCGAGGAGTTCTGATCATGCATGAAGGTGTTGGCGTAAGAATGAATTGCTTGTTTTTAGAGTTTCTGTGTTAAATTTGGTGGACTTAGGGAGTCACAGTGTATGATGAAAGTGTGAGGAATACGTTCTGTGGATGTATCATACCCTAGTGAGTGAACCGGATAGAAAAATCTAAAGCTAATAATCATGGAGTAGACGTTAGTCAATTGATAGATAAGAATTAATTATTTGGCCCTAAAAGAATATACGAGGTAGGACTAACGGGACTAGTCGGGTGGCTGGTGTTATCGTGGTAATAAGGATACCGGATATCCAGGAGTTAGAGAGGTGAGTTCATATCGTGAAGTTGTCTATATTGGGAGTCTTGGGGGCATACGTTGACTTATCTGTTTATCCTATTGATTTTATATTGTGTTGCGTGAACTAATCTTAGTCGACCTATGATGCTTACCAGTATGTGTGGTGTACTGATACTGCTGTTGCTACATCCTTTTTGGGGTGTAGATGTGTTGCAGGTTATTACTTGAAGTTTCTCTTAGTGGATTATCGGACATCTTCCTGCAGCCTTGCTCATATCCTTCCAGGCAGAGGCTGTGTCGTTTATTTTGGGATTTTTTCTTGTGTAGTAGGAGCTCTTGTACCTGTCTAGACAAGATACCGGGGACTTTTCAGTTTTCTTGTATTGATAACAGAGTCATTATGAGTATTTACTTTTAATTATGATCATTAATTATATTACTGGTAATAAATGTGTTGAATATTGGGTTGGTTGGTATGGGTTCGCCTACTAGGTAATAATACAGTAGGTGCCCGCACGGCTCGTAGTTTGGGCCGTGACGAATTTTCTCTAATTAATTTTAAATTATTTGAGTTTATATATTTTAAAACTTTATTTGTATTTGCATGGTGCTTTTTACAGAAAGTAAAGATAACTGAAAGTAAAGACAACTGAAAGTATAACAACAGAACCTCTTCACTCATATATAGCAAAACATTAAAAAAAAACTTTCATATGTGAAAGCCCAAAAGCTTTCATTGCTTTCATAATCTGCGAAACATAAAAAAAAAAAAAAACTAGTCTATTAGGGGGTTAAAGGAGGGTGATCAGATCATTGGGCTCTTCCCCGAGCCTTTCAAGGATTAAATGCAGAAAATGTGCAGTCTCGCAGATGCGCATTTTCATCCTCTACCTGTCCTTTCCAAGCCCTCTTAAAGAGACGCTCCATGTCATTTCTAAGGAGGAGCACGTCAGGTGAAGGGCGCTGATGGGGCAGTAATGGTGATGGCGTGGTGGTCAAGCCTGAATCCCTCTCGTCATTTTCTTCTGCAGAGTGGCGTGGCGGTTCATTATCTTTAAGGACTTTCCTCCTCCACTTCTTACCATTTTTTGTGATCTACATACAAACAATAGAGTGTCGTTAACCAACAACGATATAAAAATAATAATAATCGGCGAAAAGCCTCGAAATAGACCAAATGGGTCGAGGCAACAAGAAACAACAAACAACAAACATAACCCAACCTAGAAAACCCATTCATAAGAACCCGATAAACATATTATTAAAGATGAATTTGCCAAGAATGGAGCTTTGAAAAGAACAAGAACTTTTCTCAATTCAAGAGAACATGGAGCTTCTAAAGGCAGTGGTTGCAAGGAAACTATTAAATTTATCGGAAAAATACCTAAAAATGGCGAAGTCTAAATTGAGCAAAGAATGGAGAGAAGCTTGAGATCTAGCAATGACCGAAGCACGCAAGAGAGACAAGGATGGAAATGGTGATCGATTGGAGAGAAAAAAATGGTGATCGATTGGAGAGAGAAATGGGAAGAGATAGGGACTTAAGTGTATTTTAAGGAGAGAGAAAAGGACTTAAGTATATTTTAATAAACTTGAAACACTGCCCCGAACTCTTCAAACTTATAAAAAGAACCCCGAGCATAATTTTCTGAACCCTAAAACGCAAAAAATAAAGGGAAAAATTTCAATTGATATTTTGCCAATTGTGTTTTCACGGTGTCCCTTTTACCAAATCTTCTCAAGTTACTTAACATTTATTAGATATTATCAATTGATCCTATATTAAATAAAAATTACCTACAATTAATCTTAAATAACCTACTTGTATAGTCCATTTTTTTATATCATTAATGCAGAGAAATTAATTAAAATCTTCAAAGCTAGGGGATTCGCTTTCCCATATGTCCCTTCACCATTCCCCCTCCCATTCTATAGTTTATTTTTTGAAAATAAAATAGGAAGCTAGCGATTGTGTAATATTTGACCAGTTTGGTTTGATTTTTCCAAGATCATCACTTCACTCATTTTCCATCATGTGCTATGTTAGTATGTTACTAATTGTCATTCCCAATATAGCGGAAAGTAAGAGTAATAGCTAGTACCATATCTGTTTCATCATATTCATCATATATATATATATATATATATATATATATATATACTCCAATAAAGGGAGTACTACAAATTAAAGCATAGTGAAGAAGCATGTCTGCTTCAAACTGCAGTACTCCAATATTCTTAATATTTTTGTTTCTTCTCTTGGTCTACTTCTACACGCTAAATCATTCCATCACATTTTCCTCTAATCCCAAAATGTTACATGATAATCACCAAGCAGCCCTCACTCAAGAAAATCATGTTACTCATCATGCTAATAAGGTATAGACTTTTCTAATTGACTTGCTGATTTATTACATATATGGTATACTCTTTGATCAACCATTTCTTTTACTTTTGTATAAACAGAAGAACAGTGTACAAAAAATTGAAGAAGATTTAGCGAGAGCAAGAGCAGCTATATGGCAAGCTATTCGTTCAAGAAACTATAGTTCTTATAAAGAAGATCAGAATTTCATTCCAAGTGGATCTATCTACAGAAATTCATATGCCTTTCACCAGTTAAGTTTTGGAATTTATATTTCATTTATTTTGCTGTCTCTATCGCAGCTAATGCTGTGACTCATATATAATCCCTTAAAGAGAACTTCTCTCCTTTTTCAATGTATTTGAGAACATGTATTTGTGACGTGATTCATTTCCTAACAATATTGTCATCATTTCCCTCCTTTAGGTTTCAGCATATGAGATCCTCGCTAGCATATTTCTAACTTTTAAATTAAAGAATGTGTTTGGTAAGATAGAAGTTGTTTTACAAGGAAAATATTTTTTGATGTTTAATGGGAGAGTGAAAAATATTTTCTGAAAAATGAAAAAATATTTACTAAAAATATGTACAATAACACTAGCAAAATGAATAGTGCTTTGATGAAATTTTTTTAGTACTATATTGGCTAAAGTAAGGATTTCTTACTATACATATAGGAGTATAAGATATGTTTGGTAAGATATAAGTCATTTTAGAAGAAAAATATTTTTTATATTTAATTGGAGAGTGGAAAATATTTTCTAAATTTTTTTTTTTTTACTAAAGCCTAAAGATATACTCCTTGTACAATAAAATATAGTACTAGCGAAATGGATAGTGTCTTGATGAAATTTTTTGAGTATCAAATACTGATAATTATGTTTAAATGTTGGTTAAAGTAATAATATCATAAGTTGAGATAGTTGTAAAAGAGAAAAAAATGACTCTCATCCGAAATGGATGGAGTTTTTCGGGAAAATATTTTCTGACAATCAAACACAGAAATGACTTATTTTCTTCAAAATAATTTTTTTGCCGAGAAATATAATATTTTCCACCGTACTAAACACACCCTTTTTGTTTATAATGTTCATTTATGTATAAATCTTAAATACAAATGCAGGAGTTATATAGAGATGGTGAAGAGATTTAAGGTATGGACATACAAGGAAGGAGATTTACCAATGGTACACAATGGACCTGTGAAAGAGATCTATGCAATAGAAGGTCATTTTATTGGTGAAATGGAAAGTAAAGGAGAAAGACCTTTCTTGGCCTCCCATCCTGATGAAGCTCATGCATTCTTCATACCAATCAGTGTTGCATATATTGTTCAATATCTTTTTATTCCAGGCACTAATCATATTTTCCAAGCAAAGCTACAAAGGGTGGTTGAGGATTATATTCATGTAATTGCTAACAAGTACCCTTATTGGAACAGAAGTAATGGTGCTGATCATTTCATTGTCTCTTGCCATGACTGGGTACGTACGTACTACTTTTAATTTAATTATCCACTTTTAGAATTTATTCATCGTCCGTATTAATTTTTTTTATATATATCCACCTTAAGTCGACAATTAAACATTGAAATTTAAGGATGTAAAGAACACATTTTAATAATGTTATGGTATTCAATTAAGTAAGCTACCGCCGTCATGTATATGCAAATATACCCTTTGAATCTTGTAATCTTGAATATATGTGTTATTGAAGGTAAAGTAAGAAGGTTGAAAAATAACATAACAATTAAAAGAATAATACACGGAGGTAGTAATACTTTTTGTGATAAACCATACAAGAAAAGATGGACCAAAGTTATGCTAGCTTTGAGTCTTTTAGCAGTAACTTCAAATTGGTTGCTTTTTCGAGGGTTTTGACTTTGTTTCTTTTTCTTCTCTTTTATAACAAGATCACGTAGGAGAGACGTATCTAGCTTGTCCTATATTACTCACTCTTTAATTTTCGTTGAAGTTTTAGCTTGGGACAAGTACCTCCTTTGTGATTTTTAATAAGTTTTGATATAAACCGTCCTCCCCTCAAGTTTAAGAGAAAAAATCTTAAAAGAGAGTAAAAAATAGTTCTTTTTTGTTATTTTCCATTTCCCCCTTTTTTAAATTTGATTCTTCGTTATTTTTTATGAGTGATATAATTAATTTCGACAAGTAACAACAAATGATTAAATGTATACACCAATCATTCAAAGTTTAAGCTAAAATAAGACATTTTTTGCTGCATAATATGAAAAAAATTTAAAAATGATAATGAAATACACACTCGTAGATTTATAGATCGGATTAGAGCCAAAAGTGCCCTTGTAGCATAGGACATGGGATACTTTGCCCTTGGGTAATAGCCCGGGTCATTTGTGTCCTTGTCGTTGCAAAAGTAACACATGTTTTCTCTTAATTTCAAATCTAGCAAATGAATCTTTAAACAAATGAAAAATCCAAATATTTTTTACGAAAAGGGGAAAAAGTGTCTATTTCGTATAGTTTTGGGGTCATTTTGATACTTTTCAATTCTCTTTATCACTATTCCAATTCACACTCACTCATTCCTCACCTACGTATAGCACCCATTCACGAAGATGTCCTAACATGGGTACAGATCTCCGATCTCCACCATAGAACCACTATGAAATCATCTTCCTTCACTACTATTATTCCACCACCTAACATCGTCTTCTTCGACGCAGAGGCGGATTCAGGATTTAATGCTTGTGGGTTCCAACCCATATCAAATTAAAAAATATAAAGAGAATGGTTATCTTGAGGGGTCGTATTATATATATATTTACTCAATTTTTCAATACAAATACAGGATCCGAACAAATACATGGGGGTTCCTGGGAACCCCCATATACTAACCTAAATCCACCCCTGCTTCTACGTCTTTTAGTGTAACTTATAGCCTGTTTGTCCAAGCTTATTTTTTCCCAAAAGTATTTTTTTTCAACAACTGCTTATTTTAAAAAGTGAGGTGTTTGGCCAAGTTTTTTAGAGAAAATAAGTGTTTTTGGAGAGTAGAAAAAAATAGTTTCTGCCCTAAAGTTCTTTTAAGAAAAATACACTTAGAAATACTTTTTAAAAGCTATGCCAAGCACTAATTGTTACTAAAAAATTATTTTTAAATTAATTAACCAAACACAAACTGTTTTTCGTCAAAAGTACTTTTTTAAAAATATTTTTCAAAATAAGTTAATTTTAGAAGCTTGATCAAATAGGCTATTAACATCCATAATTAAAACTTCCAACTCATAACACTCACTCTCACCGCCACAAATTAGCGGTCAATTGCTTTCCTGCATTAACACATTCAACACATGCACGAATCACACAAAGGCAGATCGATCAATCTCTCATGAAGTCATCTCCCAACTGCCCTTAAACCGTCCTTCAACCCTCAAAAACAAATCATCTACCAATAGAGTTAGCTTAAAGAACAATCGTATATAAAGAAGAAAGAGAAAGAAAAAGAAAAAGTGAATAGAAAGAAAAAGGATAGGATAAGAGAATTGAAAAAGGCAAAAAAACTACATGAAATAAAACACTTTTGCCTGGAAACCTTTTTATTTTTTCAATAATGTACCAATTTTTGTCATGACGAGTTCAAGGATGAACCCAGCTATTAACGGGAAAAAAACATCCCACATTGCATGTATAGTACAAGGGCAATTTTGGCCCATTTCTGTTTTATAGATTAACCATAAAATTGGTTTACAGAAATTATGAAAGAAGACAGGCTACAGAAATGGCAACAACGCTTTGACAACAAAAATAATATTGTTAGCCAAATGCAATATATTTGGCAACAACTTAGTTTTATTGTTAACATATAGGATGAAATTTTTAAAAATGAACTTTTTTTTGTTGCCAAACAATTTAATTTTGTGGTCATATATTGACTATTGTTGCAAAAAGTATTTTTGGCAACAACAAAAAAGTTGTTGCACGTCGTTGCAATAACAGCCGATGGGAAAAGTTTATGCAACGACAAAAAATGTTGTTGGCAAAAGTACTTTTTGTAATAATAGTCCATACTATGACAACAAAAAAATTTGTCGGCAAATATATTCTCTCTTGTAGTGCTTATGCAATATTTGAAGCATAATAAGGTATGTGTTTACAAATTTAAAACTGTTTCTCCTTTATAAAGTTGTCAGTCTTGATTTGTGAGCATGAATTCGCTATATATGTAGTCCAGGTATTTATTAAAAATTGGCTCACAAAATGCAGTATTGAATACTCTCAGAAATTTCAAGATTAGTTGACTACAATTTGTTTTACCACTTGGGAACTCAATTCAGGCACCACAAATTTCCAGTGGAAATCCAAAGCTCTTCATGAACTTCATCAGAGTGTTATGCAATGCCAATACCTCAGAAGGATTCCAACCCGAAAGAGACATTTCATTGCCTGAGATCTATGGATTAGCTAACACTCTTAATCTTGTACCTCCGGACCTGGGCTTACACCCAACCAATCGCCCAATTCTTGCATTCTTTGCTGGTGGATCACATGGCTACATTAGACAAACTTTGCTTCAACACTGGAAAGGTAAAGACGAAGAAATTCGAGTCCACGAGTACCTCCCGGTAGGTCAAAATTACACATATTTAATGGGTCAAACCAAGTTTTGTTTAGCTCCAAGTGGATATGAAGTTGCAAGTCCAAGAATCACGGAAGCCATTTATGCAGGATGTGTTCCTGTCATAATTTCAGACAATTATTCCTTGCCATTTAGTGATGTTCTTGATTGGAGTCAATTCTCAGTCAGTGTTCCAGTTGAAAAAATTCAAAAATTAAAGACAATCTTGAAAGGAGTTTCTCGTGGCAAGTACTTGAAAATGCAGAAAAGAGTGAGGAGATTGCAAAGGCATTTCAAGGTGCACCGACCAGCTCAGCCCTTTGATGTAATCTACACCCTACTTCACTCAGTGTGGTTAAAGAGACTCAATCTTAGACTGGCTACTAATTGATCAAAAGCTTATGTTATGGATGTTGTGCTCAGCAGAGATGGATGTATATCAAATAACAAACTTTTATTTAGAGAGTGATTTTACAAGAAAGAAAAGGGGGTTTTTCTGAACCTGCTTTCTATCTTCAACAAAGGATCCTTTTATAATGGATCATCATAAAAACGACAAAATTAAAAGATAAGAATGACCGACAAGTTTGGCCGACAAAGAAAAGAAAAAGCTACAACTTTTAAAAGTAAAAGTACAATAATTAAAAAAAACAAAATACTTTTCTTTATTAAAGATATGCTTTATAAAAGCAGATTCTTGTGGTGGGATCGCCTTATCACTTCATTTTTTATTTTCCTCGATCTTTTGCTAAGCTAGAAGATTCTTCCTGCTGGCTTTTGAATTGGGCCATGAATTGTGAAAAATCCTCAGTATTATCAGGACTTTGAGATTCTCCGGCTAAACATGTGTGTTATGCATCTGCATCATCATTTTCATTATCTGTGGTATTTGATAGAGATATACATGACGTAGGTTAGTTACACATGATAACTACACTAGTCCTAAGCCTAATCTAAGTCATAGCTGTGTGTAGGTTTCCTTGTATAATGTTAATTGTATTGTAGATGAGGACATAGTGGTTCAGTTAACCACTTCACGTAGGAAAAGTAATATTGCTTGGTAGGACTCTAAGAGCCAGGGCAGTGTATAAATATGCCTGCTCTATGTAACCGAAATTCATTCAGCAAAGGCCACTATTTCTATCTCTATTTTTCTTGATATTTCTTCATGGTATCGGAGCTTTGGCTCAATTAAAGAAAGATCCTAAAGTATCAACTTCTCAATTATCACCATGGTCGGACCCTCAAACACTGTGCTCACCCTTTCACCTTCCTCCCTTCACCAACTCATTACAATTTGTCCCATAAAATTGAAACCTACCAATTACCTTGTTTGGAGAATTCATATTCTCCAACTGATGCAGGTGATGAAGGTTTCTGATATCGTCAATGAGGATTCTCCACCTAAAACCATAGAAAGTGAGAAAGGAGAATCAAATCCTAACCCCAAATTTTCAGAATGGGAGGAACGAGATATTCTAGTTAGGAGTTGGCTCTCTGGAACAATGACCGAAGAGTCTATGTTCCTCATCATAGGGTGCACAACTGCTAAACAAATATGGTCCTGTCTTGAGGATACCTACCTACAAGCTAGCAAGGACAAGGATTTCCAGTTAAAACAACAACTTCAGACCATAAAGCTTGGCACCAAATCAGTTGATGAATACATAAAGGAGTTCAAAGGAATTTGTGATAATCTTATGGCTATACACAAACCATTGGACGAAGATAACAAGGTCATCAATTTTGCTAGGGGTCTTGGTAACAAATACAAGACTCTCCGCACTGTGATGCTTGGGAAAGCCCCTTATCCCACATTCACTCAATTTGTGAATGCTCTTAGAGGATTCGATATGAGAGAGGATAACGAGGAGCAAGAGACATAGGCACATCTTGATTCAACTGTTGTCTTTATGGCACAAAAATCTCAAGGAAGAGGTCGTGGTAACTTTTCCAGAGGTAGAGGACAACAAAGAGGAAGAGGAAGTAGACCTCCATTTCAAAGACAATTTGGAGGAGCTAATAATGGGAATAACAACCAACAGAAGGATGACATGAAATCAAACGCATGTCAAATTTGTGGAAGGAACAACCATACAACACCTTCTTGTTTTTATAGGTGGGATTATTCCTATCAAACACAACAAGAAGTTCCACAGGCACTTGCCGCAATGAGCTTCCATGACCAATCTGATAATAATTTGTACATGGACTCCGGAGCCAACAACCACATAGTACAAACAGCAGGTATTCTTAAAAATCCATCTCCTTTTAAGGGAAATAATTCTGTAATGGTAGGAAATGGTGATAAACACAGAATTACACATGTTGGAGACACAAGTATTGGAGAAAATTTGCGTCTACGAAATGTTCTTGTTGTGCCTGACATTAAGAAAAATCTTATATCTGTTAGCAAGTTTGTAACAGATAATGCTTGTTCCTTGAAATTTACTGATAGTGGCTTTATTGTTAAGGACAAGAAAACAAGAAGAATTCTGGCAAAAGGGAGTAGACAGGATGACTTATACACCTTGGAAAGGCGCCTACATGCAGCTTTAACAGCCACAACGGCCGAGAAGAATTCAGACTCAATTTGGCACCAAAGATTAGGACACCCACACCCTAGAACCCTTAAGTTCTTACATAGCAATAGTTTGATTGATGTTAGTAGTTGGAATAAGCATGTTTCAGTTTGTACAAGCTGTCAAATGGGCAAGAGTTGTAAGCTTCCTTTTCAAGCATCTAATAAAAGAGAGTCTGAACCTTTAGCAAAAATACATAGTGATTTATGGGGACCTGCCCCGATAGCATCATCTCAAGGATTTAGATACTATGTTATTTTTGTCGATGACTATACCAGATTCACTTGGATCTACCCCTTAAAGAAGAAATCTGACTTCTTTACTAATTTTGTAACGTTTCATAAATTAGTAGAAAATCAATTTTCTATGAAGCTTAAGAGTTTTCAATGTGATGGTGGAGGAGAATTTAACAGTTTGGAATTTACAAATTACTTGGCCCAATTTGGAATAAGAAGACAAATTTCTTGCCCACATACTCCGGAACAAAATGGAGTAGCAGAACGAAAACATAGGCATATTGTTGAAACAGGCCTAACTTTGATTTTTAATGCTCACTTGCCTATGTTTCTTTGGGTTGAAGCCTTTATGACTGCAGTTTTCCTGATTAATCGGATGCCTACATCAACCTTAAAAATGGAATCACCCTTCTCAAAGTTGTTTGACCAAGAACCTCACTACAATACATTGAAAGTTTTTGGTTGTAGATGTTTTCCTTACCTCAAGGGTTACAATGACAACAAATATCAACCTAAAATGTTTCCTTGTATTTTTATAGGTTACAGCCTCCTTCACAAAGGTTACCGATGTTATCATCCCGAGTCTAGGAAAGTTTACATCTCCAGACATGTAATTTTTGATGAAACTAACCTACCGTATGTATCCTCTAGCACTAATATTCATACAGATATAACTCAATTCTTCACATATAAAGAATTTGAGGATACATCACAATCAAGTCCAACAGCATCAACTTTCGATGAAGAACACACGGTACAAGCAGAATATGATGCTCCCATCCAACAACAATGCAATGAAATTTGTCCAGCTATTTTGCCACAATCTAGCAATGATATCCCGCATGAAGATCACATTAATGAACCATCAAATCTTCATCCACAATTAAATAATTCACCTGCTTCCAGTAGCATGCCATCTTCTACCTCACCATCACTTGATCCCTTACAAGTTGAAAGTATAAATATTTCCGCCGATCTTCCGCAGTTACCGTCGTCACCATCGGCTCCTTCCGAAACTGTCTAGCCTTGCTCCTCGGTATTTTCTCGCCCACCTAGCCCTTCCAACACTCACAAAATGCTCACTAGGGCTAAGACAACCACCATACCCAATGCTACCTTCCAATCCATGTCCATGACTGCTTCTCTAACCCCTGACGTCAAAGAACCTCGCACTGTCAAGGAAGCTCTGTCCAAACGCCACTGGCTTACTGCAATGCATGATGAACTAAATGCTCTCCATGCTAATAATACTTGGTGTCTTATCCCACGACAGTCGCACATGAATATAGTTAGCTCTCGTTGGGTATTCAAAATGAAATTGAAGGCAGACGGCTCAGTCGAAAGATTCAAAGCTCGGCTTGTCGCTAAAGGATACAATCAAATTGAGAGTGTTGATTTCGATGATACATTTAGTCCAGTGGTGAAAGCTACCACCATCCGACTCGTTCTTGCTGTTGCGATAACTCTACACTGGCCGATTAAACAACTTGATGTGAAAAATGCCTTTTTACATGGCGATCTCATAGAGACAGTCTTCATGGAACAACCGCCAGGTTTTATTGACTCTAACTTTCCTACTCATGTATGCAGGTTGCAAAAGGCGTTATACGGTTTGAAATAGGCTCCCAAGCATGGTTTCACAAATTTAGTACTCATCTGCTACACTTGGGATTCAGTTGCAGCAAGTCGGACTCTTCTCTCTTTGTTTGGAAGTCCTCTAAAGACACCATTCTACTTATTCTCTATGTCGACGACATCGTACTTACGGGGAGCAGTCCCTCTCTTCTACATGATTTGATCAGCGATTTGAATTCTAAGTTTTCCATGAAAGACATGGGAGATCTTCATTACTTTCTTGGAATTGAAGTAACACGATGCAAGGACGGTTTATTCCTCTGCCAGCACAAATTTGCGTTGGATGTATTAGAAAGAACTAAGATGGCTTGCGCACATGCTATTCATACTTCTCTTGCTCAAAAGCATGAGCTCCATGAACCTCAAGGGTCTCCTATCGATCCTTCTGATTTAGAAGCATAGTGGGTGCCTTGCAGTACTTAACTCTCACGCGCCCTGACATATCCCATGCCGTTAATCTCCTGTGTCAACTTATGCAACATCCAGTTGCCAACCATTGGGTCGGTGTTAAGCGAGTGCTTCGATATTTGGCAGGCTCCACACAGCTTGGGCTTCGTATAACTACATGCTCTTCTCTTAATATTATGGGCTTCTCAGACGCAGACTGGGGTGGTTGCCCCCTCACTAGAAGATCGACAACGGGATTGTGTGTATTTCTTGGCTCGAATTGTGTTTCTTGGGCTTCAAAGAAACAAACGACTGTGGCTGGATCAAGCGCTGAAGCTGAGTACAGGGCTTTAGCATCCTTGGTTGCGAAAATCACATGGCTTACTTATATTCTCCGAGACATCGGCATCTCACTAGCTAGTCCTCCTCTTCTTTACTCAGATAATATTTCAGCTCTTCACCTCACTAAGAACCCAGTTCTCCATGCTCGTACGAAACATGTCGAGCTCGACTACCACTTTGTGAGGGAGAAGGTGGTCCAAGGTGCCATGCTCACGCGGTTTGTTCCTTCTCAGCTCCAAGTTGCCGATGTGTTTACCAAGCCACTGATAAAAGCTCATTTTCGATTCTTTCGGACCAAGCTTGGCGTTGTGCCACTGCCCACCTCCAGCTTGAGGGGGAATGATAGAGATATATATGACGTAGGTTAGTTACACATGATAACTACACTAGTCCTAAGCCTAATCTAAGTCATAGCTGTGTGTAGGTTTCCTTGTATAATGTTAATTGTATTGTAGATGAGGACATAGTGGTTCAGTTAACCACTTCACGTAGGAAAAGTAATATTGCTTGGTAGGACTCTAAGAGCCAGGGCAGTGTATAAATATGCCTGCTCTATGTAACCGAAATTCATTCAGCAAAGGCCACTGTTTCTATCTCTATTTTTCTTGATATTTCTTCAGTATTACCAACTGATGCCATAGGTATATCTGAAGGAATTTCAATATCCATATTTTTTATTAAATTCTTTTTGAATTCCTCCATGTAAGCTGCTATCATTTCTTCTTGAGATATGCCTCCTTTTTTCATTTGAATCCTTCTGGCAATGTTCTGGAAAGGACTGAGAATTTTCCTTTGCTGTCTAGAATTAATTAAGTCTCTATAGCTGGCTAAGGTGGCTTCAATTTGGTCTATTAACTCTTGGCTAGGGATGGTGCCATCAGTAGATTTCTGAATTAATTTCTTCCAGAATTTTATATAAAAAATTATGTTAAGACAAGGTATATTTTGCGGGGTATAACCCACTTCCACATATTTAGCAATTCCGTCAAAGAATGTATTATTTGTTTCAATGTCTATTATCTTGGGAGAAACTTCAACCCATTCAGTATATAAACTTTTGAAGGGTTCAGGTAAAATTTGGACGGTTGGACCATAATGAATCCACCATTGACAAAACCAATTTGGAATGCCTTGTTTATAAACATTGGCACATATTTTAATAAACCATGAATGTTTTTTATTATTGTTTTCATATAAAGGTACTTTATTGAAGCCTTCAACATAATCCCAACAATTAAATTTTACAGGGATCTTTTGCTCAGGATGGATATAATCCTTTTCCTTGAGAGTATTCGTTCCCCATTATGTTGGAGAAAAAATCTTTTTTATAATAATTTTGAAAAAGTTATAAACTTTTCTGCTATTAGCAGGATAAAAATGTTGAAACTCTGCTGAATCTAAGGAAGAAAGAATCAGCTCATAATTCATTCTATATTTATAAGTATAATTAGCGTATGACGCTGTATCAAAATACCTTTGCATTATTTGCCAAGGTTCATCCTTCCATCGAAGGTCTTCATTTTCAAGGAGAATTATTAACTCTCTATGCTCATTTTTGTCATATGAGTCTGTGTCATCATTATCATTTTCAGTGAGGGCATCAGAATACGAAGGTGGCATATTATCCTTCTTCTTTTGGGATTTTATAAAATCCAGATATTGTTGATATGCGATATCTTCCTTGTTATTACTGGAAGATCCTGCAATATTGGCGGCTATGAGCCTTTGGTTACCCATTTGGGAAAGGACAGTGCCTCCGCCTATTCCTTTATTAGTACCTCGGCCTCTCCCGTCCTATATTAGAGAGGGGTTGTAGCTGCGGTCTCATCCTGCAGATTAAATAAACAAGAGTTATGAACTTAAATACTCTCTTGTGAGAAAATCAGGGAGACTATTATCTAACCCTTTTTATAATGAATTTCAAAATCAAATAGGGCTAACAATGCCTGCCATCTTGCAAACATTTGTTTAGAAACATAAATCTGGCTGCTTGACAGTCATTTTTTATTAAAACTTTTGATTATATATGTTGACACCTGATTTTTTACCTCTCATAAATTATTTTGATTACTCAGAGTCCTTGGATAATAAATAAAATAATTTAAACACTCATAGAGAATCTGAATGGTTTTAACATAATTATTCAAACCAGCATTTTACTTCTCTAAATTAATAGAGAAACCCCAAAGGCTCTATAATTATTTAGAAACTTACCAGCATTTTTACAGCATTTATGAAATACTTTTATAATTAATTAGCAGCAAAACAATTTTAAAAAATTGTTCATTTAATTGATCAAATTAATAAAATCAGATAAGAAGGCAATTTATCTTATTTTTATCCGAGGAATTTGAGTAATTAAGAGAAATTACCATTTCACCCCTCAAGCTTTGAATTTTGTATTTTTATATAACTGTTTCAATTTGACAGATTTGTTTTGACAAAATTGTAATTTAATCTCAATTGTTGTGTGTTGCATAAATGACCTCCTCATAATTAACCAAGTCATGGTTTAATATAGCTGGGGTCAATTTTGCAAATTTTGAATTCCTAATGGCTTTAATTGAAATGTCCAAACCATGGGCAAATTAATTAAGGTCATTAATGCAAATCAGTCTTAATTGGTTAAATTAATACCAAAATGAGGCTACATTTGCAATGATTAATTGCAAGAGTGCCTCTGCAATTAATTACAATGACAGGCTAAAATTGCAACCCTCATTTGATTGAAGGTCAATTGAAGGCCATATTTGCAAAACAAGCTTTAAAGTCTTTTTTTACGCCTTTGTTTGACCACGTTTTAATCAAATTTTGGTATAATTTGTTATTTTAAATACTAACCTATTTTACTAAAATGC